>NW_027650724.1:2500-48512 GCF_965287045.1 Carcharhinus amblyrhynchos
CAGAGAGAGAGAGAGAGAGGACGGAGAGGGAGAGAGAGAGAGAGAGGACGGAGAGGGGGAGAGAGAGAGAGAGAGGACGGTGAGGGGGAGAGAGAGAGAGAGAGAGAGGACGGAGAGGGGGAGAGAGGAGAGAGAGAGGACGGAGAGGGGGAGAGAGAGAGGGGGAGAGGACGGAGAGGGGGAGAGAGAGAGAGGACGGAGAGGGGGAGAGAGAGAGAGGACGGAGAGGGGGAGAGAGAGAGGACGGAGAGGGGGAGAGAGAGAGAGGAGAGAGAGGACGGAGAGGGGGGAGAGAGAGAGGACGGAGAAGGGGAGAGAGAGAGGACGGAGAGGGGGAGAGAGAGAGGAAGGAGGGGGGAGAGAGAGAGGACGGAGAGGGGGAGAGAGAGAGGACGGAGAGGGGGAGAGAGAGAGAGTGGACGGAGAGGGGGAGAGAGAGAGAGGGCGGAGAGGGGGAGAGAGAGAGAGAGGGCGGAGAGGGGGGGAGAGAGAGAGGGCGGAGAGGGGGAGAGAGAGAGAGGGCGGAGAGGGGGAGAGAGAGAGAGAGGGCGGAGAGGGGAGAGAGAGAGGGCAGAGGGAGAGAGAGAGACAGGACGGAGAGGGGGAGAGAGAGAGAGGACGGAGAGGGGGAGGGGGAGTGACGGACAGAGGGGGGAGAGGGGGAGGGAGAGAGACGGAGGTGGGGAAGGGAGGGAGACGGGGGTGGGGAGAGGGAGGGAGATGGAGGGGGGAGAGGGAGAGAGAGATGGGGGTGGAGAAAGAGACACACACACACCCACATGGGGAGGGAGAGAGGGAGGGGGTGAGAAACAGAGATGAGGGAGGGAGAGAGAGACACACACACAAAGGGCTGGGGACGGAGGCAGGGCAGGGAGGGAGGGGGCTGACACAGGGAAGCAAGCGAACTGAGGAGTGGGGTGATGCATGGCAGCAGGCAGATACAGACAGACAGGGAAACAGGGGTGGAGACACGTTCAGAGGGGCACAGAGAGGGAGCAGAAGCAGATGAACAGGCAGCAAGAAGGGTAGGGTGACTGAGGGAGAGATGGGACGGATGAGATGGGGTCAGGCTGAATGTTTGGGGGGGGGGAGCCTGATGTGGGCAAGATAGTGGAAACGGGATGACAGGTGGGAATGTGTGGCAATGCAAGGGAGTGAGAGTGAGATAGTGGGGAATGGGAGCGAGGGATGGGTGAAAGATGAGTGGACATGGAATGGAAGAACTGAGGTTGGGAGAGATTGGGACTTGGAAAGTGAAGGGAGTTAGGTAGCTGGCGGGGGTGGGGGTGGTGGAGGGTGACAGACTGCAGAATGGATATTCACAGACCCTTCATGTATCATGGTGAGCCATGTGCAAAAAACTCCAGGTGCTGGTGTGAAAGCGTGTCACCCACATACCCCGGTCATGGAGATCGGGCCTTTGAAGGGGGATAGGGAGACTGTGCAATGTGTTTGTCCTGTTCTTGTCTTGTTGAAAGTGGGTGTGAGATCACCTTTCCAAAAGCTTCGTAGCCATTGTTGAAATGTCAGGAACAAGGTAGCCCTTTGTGTAGAGCGTGCTCCCACATATAGCACGGTGACAGTGACTGCATCTGCTGTTCTACAGTGCGGCACTCCCCCAGCACTAACCCTCTGACAGTGCGGCACTCCCCCAGCACTAACCCTCTGACAGTGCGGCACTCCCCCAGCACTAACCCTCTGACAGTGCGGCACTCCCCCAGCACTAACCCTCTGACAGTGCGGCACTCCCCTAGCACTAACCCTCTGACAGTGCGGCACTCCCTGAGTACTGACCCTCTGACAGTGCAGCTCTCCCTCAGTACTGACCCTCTGACCGTGCAGCTCTCCCTCAATACTGACCCTCTGACCGTGCAGCTCTCCCTCAGTACTGACCCTCTGACAGTGCAGCTCTTCCTCAGTACTGACCCTCTGACCGTGCAGCTCTCCCTCAATACTGACCCTCTGACAGTGCAGCTCTCCCTCAGTACTGACCCTCTGACCGTGCAGCTCTCCCTCAATACTGACCCTCTGACCGTGCAGCTCTCCCTCAGTACTGACCCTCTGACAGTGCAGCTCTTCCTCAGTACTGACCCTCTGACCGTGCAGCTCTCCCTCAATACTGACCCTCTGACAGTGCAGCTCTCCCTCAATACTGACCCTCTGACAGTGCAGCTCTTCCTCAGTACTGACCCTCTGACCGTGCAGCTCTCCCTCAATACTGACCCTCTGACAGTGCAGCTCTTCCTCAGTACTGATCCTCTGACAGTGCAGTACTCCCCCAGTACTGACCCTCTGACAATGCGGCACTCCCCCAGTACTGACCCTCTGACAATGCGGCACTCCCCCAGTACTGACCCTCTGACAGTGCGGCACTCCCCCAGTACTGACCCTCTGACAGTGCAGCACTCCCTCAGTACTGACCCTCTGACAGTGCAGGATTCCCTCACTAGTGATCCTCAACAGTGCGGCGCTCCCTCAGTACTGATCCTCAACAGTGCGGCACTCCCTCAGTACTGATCCTCAACAGTGCGGCACTCCCTCAGTACTGATCCTCTGACAGTGCGGCACTCCCCCAGTACTGACCCTCTGACAATGCGGCACTCCCCCAGTACTGACCCTCTGACAGTGCGGCACTCCCCCAGTACTGACCCTCTGACAGTGCAGCACTCCCTCAGTACTGACCCTCTGACAGTGCAGGATTCCCTCACTAGTGATCCTCAACAGTGCGGCGCTCCCTCAGTACTGACCCTCTGACAGTGCAGCACTCCCTCAGTCCTGACCCTCTGACAGTGCAGGATTCCCTCACTAGTGATCCTCAACAGTGCGGCGCTCCCTCAGTGCTGATCCTCAACAGTGCGGCACTCCCTCAGTACTGATCCTCAACAGTGCGGCACTCCCTCAGTACTGATCCTCTGACAGTGCGGCACTCCCCCAGTACTGACCCTCTGACAATGCGGCACTCCCCCAGTACTGACCCTCTGACAGTGCGGCACTCCCCCAGTACTGACCCTCTGACAGTGCAGCACTCCCTCAGTACTGACCCTCTGACAGTGCAGGATTCCCTCACTAGTGATCCTCAACAGTGCGGCGCTCCCTCAGTACTGACCCTCTGACAGTGCAGCACTCCCTCAGTACTGACCCTCTGACAGTGCGGTGCTCCCTCAGTACTGATCCTCAACAGTGCGGCACTCCCTCAGTACTGACCCTCTGACAGTGCAGCACTCCCTCAGTACTGACCCTCTGACAGTGCGGCACTCCCTCAGTACTGATCCTCAACAGTGCGGCACTCCCTCAGTACTGACCCTCTGACAGTGCAGCACTCCCTCAGTACTGACCCTCTGACAGTGCGGCGCTCCCTCAGTACTGATCCTCAACAGTGCGGTGCTCCCTCAGTACTGATCCTCAACAGTGTGGCGCTCCCTCAGTACTGATCCTCAACAGTGCGGCGCTCCCTCAGTACTGATCCTCAACAGTGCAGCGCTCCCTCAGTACTGATCCTCAACAGTGCGGCGCTCCCTCGGTACTGATCTCTGACAGCGCAGCACTCTCTCAGTACTGTCCCACTGAGAGTGCGACACGGGGGAGGGAGCGAGAGTGCGACACGGGGGAGGGAGCGAGAGTGCGACACGGGGGAGGGAGCGAGAGTGCGACACGGGGGAGGGAGTGAGAGTGCGACACGGGGGAGGGAGCGAGAGTGGCACTCCCCCAGCACTGACCCTCTGACAATGCAATGCTTCCTCAATACTGTTCCTCTGACAGTGCGGCGCTCCCTCAGTACCGACCTTCTGAAAGTGCTGCACTCCCTCAGTACAGATCTCTGACAGTGTAGCACTCCCTCAGCGCCGACCCACTGACAGTGTGGCATTCTGTGTGATTGTGGTGTTGCACCTTTCTGTTGTTCTGTGTCAGTATGTGGTGCCTGATTTTGTGCGAGGTTGTGTGGTTTCTGATTTTGGACGAGGGTGTGTGAGTGTAACTTTGAGTTTGACAGCGCAACTATTCCCTCTCCTGTGTAGTTTTCAGGTGAGTAGCTTGGTGGGCAGAGATCTTTTCCTGGGGTCACAGACCTAATTTGGCTTCCCCGTGTCTCTGTGTGTTCTTGCTTGGGATGTCATGTCCAGTGATTTACTTTGTGTGAACTGATGGTATTGCTGGCAGCCTGTAGAGCCTCTGCTGTGGGTATGCCGGCGTTGGACTGGCGTAAACACAGTAAAAAGTCTGACAACACCAGGTTTTAGTCCAACCTATTTATTTGATAATATACTCACAAGCTTTCGAGGGGACTGCCTCTTCCATTCACCTGACGAAGAGGCAGTCCCCTCGAAAGCTTGTGAGTATATTATCAAATAAATAGGTTGGACTAAAACCTGGTGTTGTGAGCCTCTGCTGGTCAGAATGTCATTCAGCCTGTCGAGTTGGATCCTTGCAGGTAAGCTCCTGCTGAAGTAGATTGCCAATCACCCAGACTTGCAGAATCAAAGCCATGTATTTGTGCTGATTTTCTGCACCTTCCTGTTTCGTCTTGTTCTTACAGCCAGTCACCCTCTCCATTGTGTTTGTCACCATCAGTCTGTCTATTCCATGTACAGCAATAGAACCCTCAACACCTGCTATCCCGTTTTATATGATGATTTGCTGACCACGTCCAATAGACTCTGGGCCTAAATTCCAGCAACCCATTTGATAAATTTCCTGAATTCAAAGCTCAGTTTCCTGCCTTGCACCAGATCCTGTTCACATCGCAATCCCTTCCAACCCAGACACCCCTCCCTATCTCCGTATTCTCTTCCAGCCCCTGCACCTCTCTGTAACCTCCTCAACTACACCCCTCCAGCTCCAACACCCCTCCCACTCTCTGTAACGTCTTCCACCTAGCCCATAGAACTCTCCCTATCTTGCCAGACTCCTCCAGCCCCTACATTCTTCCCTACGTCTCATGTTCTCTGAGTCCTCCCCCCTACTTCTTTTTGTTTGGATACAAAACTGGCTTAGTCAAAGAAGACAGGTTAGCAATGGAAGGGTGCATTTCTGAATGGAGGGATGTGAGAAGTGGTGTTCATCAGGGATCAGTGATGGGACCTTTGCTGTTTGTAATATATATAAATGAATTGGAGGAAAATATAACTGGATTGATTGGTAAGTTTGCAGATGACGCAAAGGTTGGTGGATTTGCAGAAAGCAATGAGGACCATCAGAGGATACAGTAGGATATAGATCAGTTGGAGACTTGGGTGGAGAGATGGCAGATGGAGTTTAATCCGGACAAATGTGAGGTAATGCATTTTGGAAGGTGTAATACAGATAGGAAATATAGAGTAAATGGCAGAACCTTGAAGAGTATTGATAGGCAAAGGGATCTGGGAGAACAGGTACACAGGTCACTGAAAGTGGCAATGCAGGTGGAGAAGCTAGTCAAGAAGGCATACGGCATGCTTGCCTTTCTCGGCTGGGGTATTGAGTATAAAAATTGGCAAGTCAAGTTGCAGCTTTGTAGACCTTAGTTAGGCTGCACTTGGGATATAGTGTTCAATTCTGGTTGCCACACTACCAGAAGGATGTGGAGGCTTTGGAGAGGGTACAGAAAAGATTTATCAGGATGTTGTCTGGTGTAGAGGGCATTGGCAATGAGGAGAGGTTGGAGAAACTTGGTTTGTTCTCACTGGAGCGACAGAGGTTGAGGGGAGACCTGATAGAAGTCTCCAAAATTATGAGAGGCATGGACAGAGTGGATAGTCAGAAGCTTTTTCCCAAGATGGAAGGGTCAATTACCAGGGGGCACAGGTTTAGGGTGCCAGTGGCAAGGTGTAAAGGAGATGTGTGCGGCAGGTTTTTTTATACAGAGAGGATGGGTGCCTGGAACTCGTTGCCAGGGGAGGCAATGGAAGCGGATATGGTAGTGAATTTTAAGAGGCTTCTTGACAAGTACATGAATAGGATGGAAATAGAGGGATATGGTCCCTGGAAGGGTTAGGGAGATTTTGTTAAGTCGAGCAGCATGGTTGGTGCAGGCTTGGTGAATGAAGGGCCTATTCCTATGTTGTAATTTTCTTTGTTCTTTGTCCTATAACCCTACCTATCTCTTTAACTCCTTCAGCCTTTACAGCCCTGCCTATCACTGTAAACTCATCCAGCCCCCAACATCCCTCTGTATTTCTACAACCTCCTCTTGCCCCTACATCTCTCCTCAGCTATGTAGCCTCCTTCAACCCCTACATCCCCTTCTATCTGTGTCACCTCCTCCACTCCCCTCCAACCCTCCCTATCTCTAACCTCCTCCAACCCCTACTTCCCTCCATATCCCTAACTTCAGCCCACAACATTGCTCCATATCTCCATAACCTCCTTCAACCCTCTATATCCCTCCATATCTCGGTAAACTTCTTCAGCCTCCTACATCCCTCCATATCTCTGTAACCTCCTTCAACTGCCTACATTCCTCCATATCTCCGTAACCTCCTTCAGCTCCCTACATCCCTCCGTATCTCTGTAACCTCCTTCAGCCCCCTACATCCCTCCCTATCTCTAACTTCCTCCAGTCCTACATCCTGTTCTACCTCTGTAACTCCCTCCAGCCCGACATACCTCCAGATCTCTGTAGCCTTCGCCAAGCCCCTACATCCCACCATATCTCTGTAACCTCCTTCAGCTCCCTCTGTATCTCTGTAACCTCATCCAGCCTCTTACAGCCCTCCATATCTCTATAACCACCTTTAGCCCTCTACATCCCTCCATATCTCTAAAACCTCCTCCAGGCCCCTACATCCCCCCCTATCTCTGTAACCTCCTTCAGCCCCCTTTTTCCTTGCATATCTCTAACTTCCTCCAGCTCCCTACATTCCCCTATATCTCTGTAGCCTCCTCTAGCCCCTACACCCCTCCCTATCTGTGTAACTTCCTCTAGCCCCTCACACCCTTCCCTATCTCTGTAACCTCATCCAGCCCCTTACATCCCTCCATATCTCTATAACCACGTTCAGCCCCCTACATCCCTCCATATCTCTGAACCCTCCTTCAACCCCCTACATCCATCCATATCTCTGTAACCTCCTTCAGCCCCTTATATCCTTCCATATCTCTGTAACTTCTTCAGCCCCCTACGTTCCCCTGTATCTTTGTAGCCTCCTCCAGCCCCCTACATCCCTCCGTATCTCTGTAACCTCCTCTAGGCCCCTACATCCCTCACTATCTCTGTAACCTCATCCAGCCCATTACAGCCTTCCATATCTCTGTAGCCTCCTCCAGTTCTACATTCCCTTCTATCTCTCTGACCTCCTCCAGCCCCCTACATTCCTCTGTACCTCTGTAACCTCCTTCAGTCTGCTATGTCCCTCCAGACCTCTGTTATCTCCTTCAGACCTGAAGTGGCTGATAATGTGAGTGGAAGGAGCACTGATCACAGGTTAAAGAGATGTGTATTGTCTCCAGACAGTACAGTAAGTGAGGTTTTGCAAACCCAGGCAAGTCACGGGGGTTACAGGTAGTGCGACATGAACCCAAGATCCCTGTTGAGACCGTCCTCATGTGTGCGGAACTTGGCTATCAGTCTCTGCTCAGCGACTCTGCGCTGTCGTGTGTCGTGAAGGCCGCCTTGGAGAACGCTTACCCGAAGGTCAGAGGCTGAATGCCCGTGACCACTGAAGTGTTTGCCAACAGGAAGGGAACAGTCTTGCCTGGTGACTGTCGAGCGATGTTCATTCATCCGTTGTCGTAGCGTCTGCATGGTCTCCCCAATGTACCATGCTTCGGGACATTCTTTCTTGCAACGTATCAGGTAGACAATGTTGGCCGAGTTGCAAGAGTATTTACCATGTACCTGGTGGATGGTATTCTCACGTGTGATGGTGGTATCCATGTCGATGATAAGAACAGGATATGGTGCTCGACTCATAGATCGGCAGTTCCGATGCGCCACAGCGAAAAACCGCACCGATCTCCTCAGAAGGCAAACACGGGACACAGTAGACAGAGTACCCTTCGTCGTCCAGTACTTCCCCGGAGCGGAGAAGCTACGACATCTTCTCCGGAGTCTTCAACATATCATTGATGAAGACGAACATCTCGCCAGGGCTATCCCCACACCCCCACTTCTTGCCTTCAGACAACCACACAACCTCAAACAGACCATTGTTCGCAGCAAACTACCCAGCCTTCAGGAGAACAGTGACCACAATACCACACAACCCTGCCACAGCAACCTCTGCAAGACATGCCGGATCATCGACATGGATACCATCATCACACGTGAGAATACCATCCACCAGGTACATGGTAAATACTCTTGCAACTCGGCCAACATTGTCTACCTGATACGTTGCAAGAAAGAATGTCCCGAAGCATGGTACATTGGGGAGACCATGCAGACGCTACGACAACGGATGAATGAACATCGCTCGACAGTCACCAGGCAAGACTGTTCCCTTCCTGTTGGCGAACACTTCAGTGGTCACGGGCATTCAGCCTCTGACCTTCGGGTAAGCGTTCTCCAAGGCGGCCTTCACGACACACGACAGCGCAGAGTCGCTGAGCAGAGACTGATAGCCAAGTTCCGCACACATGAGGACGGTCTCAACAGGGATCTTGGGTTCATGTCACACTATCTGTAACCCCCGTGACTTGCCTGGGGTTTGCAAAACCTCACTTACTGTACTGTCTGGAGACAATACACATCTCTTTAACCTGTGATCAGTGCTCCTTCCACTCACATTATCAGCCACTTCAGGTCTTGAACAGCAGGTTAGGTGTAAGGATTCGCATTCTAATCAGTAATCTCTAAACTGTCTGTGCTTTATATGCTCTGTCTGAGGCCAGAACTCTCCATTCACCTGACGAAGGGGCTAACCCCAAAAGCTTGTGAGTATATTATCAAATAAATAGGTTGGACTAAAACCTGGTGTTGTCAGACCTTTTAGCTGATAGAAGACAGAGGGTGGTGGTTGATGGGAAATATTCAACCTGGAGTTCAGTTACAAGTGGTGTACCGCAAGGATCTGTTTTGGGGCCACTGCTGTTTGTCATTTTTATAAATGACATAGATGAGGGTGTAGAAGGATGTGTTAGTAAATTTGCTGATGACACCAAAGTCAGGAGTTGTAGACAGTGAGGATGGATGTTGTAGTTTGCAGAGGGACATAGATAAGCTGCAGAGCTGGGCTAAGAGGTGGCAAATGGAGTTTAATGCGGAAAAGTGTGAGCTGATTCACTTTGGTAAGAGTAACAGGAGTACAGAATGTAGGGCTAATGGAAGGACTCTTGATAGTGTCAACGAGCAGAGAGATCTCAGTGTACATGTGCATAGATCCCTGAAAGTTGGCATCCAGGTTGATAAGGTTGTTAAGAAGGTGTACGGTGTGTCAGTTTTTATTGGTAGAGGGATTGAATTTCGGAGCCGTGAGGTCATGTTGAGCTGTACAAAACTCTGGTGTGGCCACACTTGGAGTATTGTGTACATTTCTGGTCGCCGCATTATAAGAAGGATGAGGAGGCATTGGAAAGAGTGCAGAGGAGGTTTACCAAGATGTTGCCTGGTATGGTGGGAAGGTCTTATGAGGAAAGGCTGAGGGACTTGAGGTTATTTTCATTAGAAAGAAGAAGGTTAAGAGGTGACCTAATTGAGGCATACAACCCTAATTGAGGGTTAGACAGGGTGGATGGTGAGAGCCTTTTTCCTCGGATGGTGATGACTAACATGAGGGGACATAGCTTTAAATTAAGGGATGGTAATTATAGCATGTCAGAGGTAGGTTCTTTACTCAGAGGGTAGTAAGGGCATGGAATGGCCTGCCTGCAGCAGTTGTGGACTCGCCAACTTTAAAGGCGTTCAAACGGCCAGTGGATAGGCATATGGATAACATTGGAATAGTTTAGGTTAGAAGGTCATTAGATTGGTTCCACTGGTCGGTGCAACATCGAGGGCCGAAGGGCCTGTACTGCGCTGTAATGTTCTGTGTTCTATATCTCTGTAACCTCATTCAGCCCTACATCTCTCCATATCTCTTTAACCTCCTTCAGCCTGCTACATCCCTCCATATTTCTGTAACCTCCTCCAGCCCCCTACATCTGTCCCTACCTCTCATGTCCTACAACCCCCACTATCTCTGTAACCTCCTCCTTATCTCTAATGTCCTCCAGCCCCTACTCTGCCTATCACTGTAACGTCCTCCAGCCCCCTACATCCTGTCGAATCTCTGTAACCTCCTTCAGCCCCTACATCCCTCGTATCTCTTTAACCTCCTCCAGCCATTGCATTCATCCATATCTCTAACCTCCTTAAGCCCCCAACATCCCTCTGCATCTCTGCAACCTCCTCCAGCCCTACATTCCTTCTATTTCTCTAACCTCCGATAGCCCCCTACATCCCTTTCTATCTCTGTATCCTCCTCCAGACCCCTACATCCCTCCATATCTCTGTAACCTCCTCCAGTCCCTACATCTCTCCAAATCTCTGTAACCTTATTCAGCCCCCTACATCACTCTGTCTCTGTGACCTTCTTCAGCCGCCTACATCCCTCCATATCTCTGCAACTTTCTTCAGCTGCCTACATCACTCCGTATCTCAGTAACCTCCTTCAGCCCCCTATATCCCTCTGTATTTCTGTAACCTCCTGCAGCTCCTGACATCCCTCCCTAGCTATGTAACCTCCTTCAGCCCCTACATCCCTTTTTATCTCTGTCACCGCCTCCATTCCCCTCCAACCCTACCTATCTCTGTAACCTCCTCCAGCCCTCAACACCCTCCGTATCTCTGTAACCTCATCCAGCCCCTTACATCGCTGCATATCTTTGTAACTTCCTTCAGCCCCCTATATCCCTCCCTGTCTCTGTAACCTCCTCCAGCCTCTATATCCCACCATATCTCTGTAACCTTCTGCAGCCGCTTACATTCCTCTGTATCTCTGTAACCTCATCTAGCCCATTACAGCCCTCCATATCTCTATAACCACCTTCAGCTTCCTACACCCCTCCATATATCTAGAACCTCCTCCAGTCCCCTACATCCCCCTCTATCTCTGTAACCTTCTTCAGCCCCCTACATCCGTCTGTATCCCTGTAACCTCCTTCAGCCCCCTACACCCCTGCATATCTGTATAGGGCATTGGTGAGGCCGCAGCTGGAGTACTGTGTGCAGTTTTGGGCGCCGCACCTGCGCAAAGATATTTTGGCCTTGGAGGGAGTGCAGAGGAGATTTACTAGGCTGATACCGGAGTTGAGGGGGTTGAGCTATGAGGAGAGGCTGAATAGACTGGGCTTGTACTCGTTAGAGTTTAGAAGAATGAGGGGAGATCTCATTGAGACGTACAAGATGATGAATGGGATGGATAGGATAGAGGTGGAGAGACTCTTCCCGCTCAAAAAAGACAGTAGGACTAGGGGGCACAGCCTCAAGATAAAAGGGGGGCGGTTTAGAACGGAGTTGAGGAGGAACTTCTTCACTCAAAGGGTGGTGAATCTCTGGAATTCTCTGCCCGTTGAAGTGGTGGAGGCTGCCTCGCTAAATATTTTTAAGATGCGGGTTGATGGGTTTTTGATAAGAGAGGGGATTAAGGGTTATGGGGAGAGGGCGGGAAAGTGGAACTGAGCAGCGACAGATCAGCCATGATCTTATTGAATGGCGGGGCAGGCTCGAAGGGCTAGATGGCCTACTCCTGCTCCTATTTCTTATGTTCTTATATCTCTGTAGCCTCCTTCAGCCCCCTGCATCCCTCCCTCTCTGTAACTTCCTCCAGCCCTACATACCCTTTTATCTCTGTAACTTCCTCCAGCCTGACATGCCTCCAGATCTCTAGCCTCCGCTAACTCTCTACATCCCACCATATCTCTGTAACCTCCTGCAGCCCCTTACATCCCTCCGTATCTCTGTAACCTCCTCCAGCCCTACATCCCTCCATATCTCTGTAACCTCCTCCAGCCCTACATCCCTTCTGTCTTTTTAACCTCCTCCAGCCATACATCCCCTTCTATCTTTGTAACCTCCTCCAGCCCCCTACATCCCTCTGTATCTCTGTAACCTCCCCCAGCCCACAACCCTCCCTGCCTTTGGAACCAACAACCTCTGAAATGGTTGAGCGAGGCACTCAATTCAAGGGTCAGTTAGGAATGGGCGACATATATTGGTGCTGCCCACTGACCCCATGTCCCAGGAAAGAATAATTTGATGGAAGCTCTGACAGTTTGGGGGCTGCAGAAGGTTGCTGAGACTGGGTGAGCAGGGAGATGGGGGTGGATTTGAGGCTGAGGTAGAGAATAGCTGGTGTCAGCAGCGTTGTCACAATATGGTCTGAGTGGGGGATGGGTGAGAGGGGTGGGTGCGGGGGAATCAGAGTCAGGCCCCTCCCAGCAGAGCTCTGAGGCACTCACCATGTCTGGCCAAATTTCAGTGTTGCTGAGCCTGGCCATTCTGGCCATCTTTGGGACTGTTCCCAAGTTGCTTGAGGAGCCAGGAGCACCGGCCCTACCCTGGATTCAGCTGTCATTTGTCTCGCACAACCCCTTGACTCTGAGGTGCCCGGGTGGGCAGCGGAGCGGCCGAGTCTACTGGCAATACACCAATGGCAGCACAGTGACGGCGGGGAAGGCACGCACCATTGCGGGACCCTGGGCTGCCCGGTACTACCGGGGACCCCTCAAGGAGCTGAAGCTGCGAAGTCGGGTGCACTGGGATCAGCTGGTTGTCCATCCGGCCTGGGTGGCTGACTCGGGCCTCTACACCTGCAAGGATGGCGGACGCACACTGGCACGCTACCAGGTGGAGGTGCAGGACGCTACTCGCCTCCATATCTCCCATGCCAGCCTGGGTCAGGGGGCCCTGGCCAAGCTCACCGTCCCACAGCGGGCTCAGCTCTTTACCCGCTGGGGCTCCTGGCAGACCTGTGACCGGTGCGGGGCCCTGGGCGAGCGCAAGCGGTTGGGTTACTGCTACGCCCGACCAGCTTCTGCCCCCCAGGGCCTGGCAGTACCCTGTGGGCTGCTGGGGCTGGAGCTGCCCCCCCGGGGCCCTGAGCTGAGGATGGAGGCATGCCAGGTCAGCTGCCCTCCTCTGCCCCCACCGGCCCTCCCGCTCCCCCGCACCCTTCAGGCCCGGCCGGGGCAGAGTGTGGAGCTGGCCTGCCCGGGGGCCTCTATCCATGTGCCGGTGTCCTGGCAGCGGGACGGGGTCCCTCTCACCTGGCTGGGGCTGCTGGGCCGTGGGGGCAACGTCGGCCACTCGCTCGACCTGCTCACCGGGGGCGCCAGCTACCGCATCGCTCGGGTGGCTGCTTCCGATCGCGGCCTGTACCGCTGCCTGGTGAATGGTCGCCAGGCTGCTGCCTTTCGTTTGGACCTGCCCACTGTACCCCATCGTCGACGCTTCAACCTGGGCCGCCTGCTGGCTGTGGCCCGAGCGCTGGTGGCCACTTTTGCTGCCCTTTTTGTGGGCAGTGCCATCCTGGAGCTGGTGGGCTGTTGCTCATCTGACTCGACCCCTTGTCTGGGCTACTGAAGACCTGTCTGGCTGCTCAAGTAGCCTCCCGCTCCTGCTGCTGAGGGAGCTCCTCTCCCACTCGACTCTCACTTCCAGTCTTGCTGGGCAGATTAGCCAACCAAAATCATTAAAACAGTTTATATATTTACCAGAAAGTGGATTTGGCCCTCATTCGTTCAGACACAAACATCCAGAGAAACGCAGTGAGGGGATAGGGATGGGTGCTGTCCTCGACGGGTCAGGATTAGGGATTGGAGGCACTTCCGTCTTGCCCCTTCAACTTACCCTGTTTACCCCATCCCCCTCACTCTCTCCATCATCCTGTCCCTCCGTCCCTCTTCGTTACCCTGTCCCTCCGTCCCTCTTCGTTACCCTGTCCCTCCGTCCCTCTTCGTTACCCCGTCCCTCCGTCCCTCTTCGTTACCCCGTCCCTCCGTCCCTCTTCGTTGCCCCGTCCCTCCGTCCCTCTTCGTTGCCCCGTCCCTCTTCGTTGCCCCGTCCCTCCGTCCCCCTTCGTTGCCCCGTCCCTCCGTCCCCCTTCGTTGCCCCGTCCCTCCGTCCCCCCTCGTTGCCCCGTCCCTCCGTCCCCCCTCGTTGCCCCGTCCCTCCGTCCCCCCTCGTTGCCCCGTCCCTCCGTCCCCCCTCGTTGCCCCGTCCCTCCGTCCCCCCTCGTTGCCCCGTCCCTCCGTCCCCCCTCGTTGCCCCGTCCCTCCGTCCCCCCTCGTTGCCCCGTCCCTCCGTCCCCCCTCGTTGCCCCGTCCCTCCCTCCCCCCTCGTTGCCCCGTCCCTCCCTCCCCCCTCGTTGCCCCGTCCCTCCCTCCCCCCTCGTTGCCCCGTCCCTCCCTCCCCCCTCGTTGCCCCGTCCCTCCCTCCCCCCTCGTTGCCCCGTCCCTCCCTCCCCCCTCGTTGCCCCGTCCCTCCCTCCCCCCTCGTTGCCCCGTCCCTCCCTCCCCCCTCGTTGCCCCGTCCCTCCCTCCCCCCTCGTTGCCCCGTCCCTCCCTCCCCCCTCGTTGCCCCGTCCCTCCCTCCCCCCTCGTTGCCCCGTCCCTCCCTCCCCCCTCGTTGCCCCGTCCCTCCCTCCCCCCTCGTTGCCCCGTCCCTCCCTCCCCCCTCGTTGCCCCGTCCCTCCCTCCCCCCTCGTTGCCCCGTCCCTCCCTCCCCCCTCGTTGCCCCGTCCCTCCCTCCCCCCTCGTTGCCCCGTCCCTCCCTCCCCCCTCGTTGCCCCGTCCCTCCCTCCCCCCTCGTTGCCCCGTCCCTCCCTCCCCCCTCGTTGCCCCGTCCCTCCCTCCCCCCTCGTTGCCCCGTCCCTCCCTCCCCCCTCGTTGCCCCGTCCCTCCCTCCCCCCTCGTTGCCCCGTCCCTCCCTCCCCCCTCGTTGCCCCGTCCCTCCCTCCCCCCTCGTTGCCCCGTCCCTCCCTCCCCCCTCGTTGCCCCGTCCCTCCCTCCCCCCTCGTTGCCCCGTCCCTCCCTCCCCCCTCGTTGCCCCGTCCCTCCCTCCCTCCCCCCTCGTTGCCCCGTCCCTCCCTCCCTCCCTCCCCCCTCGTTGCCCCGTCCCTCCCTCCCCCCTCGTTGCCCCGTCCCTCCCTCCCCCCTCGTTGCCCCGTCCCTCCCTCCCCCCTCGTTGCCCCGTCCCTCCCTCCCCCCTCGTTGCCCCGTCCCTCCCTCCCCCTCGTTGCCCCGTCCCTCCCTCCCCCCTCGTTGCCCCGTCCCTCCCTCCCCCCTCGTTGCCCCGTCCCTCCCTCCCCCTCGTTGCCCCGTCCCTCCCTCCCCCCTCGTTGCCCCGTCCCTCCCTCCCCCTCGTTGCCCCGTCCCTCCCTCCCCCCTCGTTGCCCCGTCCCTCCCTCCCCCCTCGTTGCCCCGTCCCTCCCTCCCCTCGTTCCCCGTCCCTCCTCCCCCCTCGTTGCCCCGTCCCTCCCTCCCCCCTCGTTGCCCCGTCCCTCCCTCCCCCCTCGTTGCCCCGTCCCTCCCTCCCCCCTCGTTGCCCCGTCCCTCCCTCCCCCCTCGTTGCCCCGTCCCTCCCTCCCCCCTCGTTGCCCCGTCCTCCCTCCCCCCTCGTTGCCCCGTCCCTCCCTCCCCCTCGTTGCCCCGTCCCTCCCTCCCCCCTCGTTGCCCCGTCCCTCCCTCCCCCCTCGTTGCCCCGTCCCTCCCTCCCCCCTCGTTGCCCCGTCCCTCCCTCCCCCTCGTTGCCCCGTCCCTCCCTCCCCCTCGTTGCCCCGTCCCTCCCTCCCCCCTCGTTGCCCCGTCCCTCCCTCCCCCTCGTTGCCCCGTCCCTCCCTCCCCCCTCGTTGCCCCGTCCCTCCCTCCCCCCTCGTTGCCCCGTCCCTCCCTCCCCCCTCGTTGCCCCGTCCCTCCCTCCCCCCTCGTTGCCCCGTCCCTCCCTCCCCCCTCGTTGCCCCGTCCCTCCCTCCCCCCTCGTTGCCCCGTCCCTCCCTCCCCCTCGTTGCCCCGTCCCTCCCTCCCCCCTCGTTGCCCCCGTCCCTCCCTCCCCCTCGTTGCCCCGTCCCTCCCTCCCCCCTCGTTGCCCCGTCCCTCCCTCCCCCTCGTTGCCCCGTCCCTCCCTCCCCCCCGTTGCCCCGTCCCTCCCTCCCCCCCGTTGCCCCGTCCCTCCCTCCCCCCCCGTTGCCCCGTCCCTCCCTCCCCCCCGTTGCCCCGTCCCTCCCTCCCCCCCGTTGCCCCGTCCCTCCCTCCCCCCCCGTTGCCCCGTCCCTCCCTCCCCCCCGTTGCCCCGTCCCTCCTCCCCCCCGTTGCCCCGTCCCTCCCTCCCCCCCGTTGCCCCGTCCCTCCCTCCCCCCCGTTGCCCCGTCCCTCCTCCCCCCCCGTGCCCCGTCCCTCCCTCCCCCCCCGTTGCCCCGTCCCTCCCTCCCCCCCCGTTGCCCCGTCCCTCCCTCCCCCCCCGTCCCTCCCCCCCTCCCTCCCCCTCTCCCCCCCCCCCTCCCTCCCCCCTCTCCCTCCCCCCCCTCCCTCCCCCCTCTCCCTCCCCCCCCTCCCCCCCCTCTCCTCCCCCCCCCCTCCCCCCCTCCCCCCCTCCCCCCCTCCCCCCTCCCCCCCCTCCCCCCCTCCCCCCCTCCCCCCTCCCCTCCTCCTCCCCTCCTCCTCCCTCCCCTTCTCTTCCTCCCTCCCTCCCCTTCTCTCCCTCCCTCCCTCCCTCCCCTTCTCTCCCTCCCTCCCTCCCTCCCCTTCTCTCCCTCCCTCTCTCCCTCCCCTTCTCTCCCTCCCTCCCTCCCCAATCCCCGTCACCCTCTCCCTCCCTCCCTCCCCAACCCCCCGTCACCCTCTCCCTCCCTCCCTCCCCAATCCCCGTCACCCTCTCCCTCTCTCTCTCTCCTCCCCAATTCCCGTCACCCCCCCCCCCCCTCCCCAATCCCCGTCACCCCCCTCCCCAATCCCCGTCACCCCCTCCCCCTCCCCCCCCCCTCCCCAATCCCCGTCACCCCCTCCCCCCTCCCCAATCCCCGTCACCCCCTCCCCAATCCCCGTCACCCCTCCCTCCCCCCCCAATCCCCGTCACCCCCTCCCTCCCCCCCCAATCCCCGTCACCCCCTCCCTCCCTCCCTCCCCAATCCCCGTCACCCCCTCCCTCCCTCCCTCCCCAATCCCCGTCACCCCTCCCTCCCTCCCTCCCCAATCCCCGTCACCCCCTCCCTCCCTCCCTCCCCAATCCCCGTCACCCCCTCCCCCCTCCCCCCTCCCCAATCCCCGTCACCCCCTCCCTCCCCCCCAATCCCCGTCACCCCCTCCCTCCCCCCCAATCCCCGTCACCCCCTCCCTCCCCCCAATCCCCGTCACCCCCTCCCTCCCCCCCCAATCCCCGTCACCCCCTCCCTCCCCCCCAATCCCCGTCACCCCCTCCCCCCTCCCCACTCCCCGTCACCCCCTCCCCCCTCCCCCACTCCCCGTCACCCCCTCCCCCCCCTCCCCACTCCCCGTCACCCCCTCCCCCCTCCCCACTCCCCGTCACCCCCTCCCTCCCTTCCTCCCTCCCCAATCCCCCTTACACTGCCCTGCCCTCACTCTCTTCCCTGCCCCATTACCTCTGCCCTCCCCTTGCCCGATTGTTTTCTGTTGAATGGGTAATAGAGGATGATGTTGATGTCACAGAGGAGCTGAGAGCTGTCAATTGTCTCGGATCATCCAGAACGATGGCATGGCCACTTGAGTAGGATGCCTCTCTTAGAAGGAAAGTTTCAACAATGGTTTTTTGGGGCTGTGGTGATTTTGGTTGGGGGATGTCTTGATTATTTGGGAGCTGTATTTTTTTTTGATGGGGAATAGCTTGTTTTTTGTGGGGGAGGGTGTGTGCTGTTTTTGACTGGGGAATGTGTTGGTTTCTTTGGAGTTGTGTTTTTGGTCGGGAAATGTGTTGGGTTTTTTTGGAGTTGTGTTTTTGGCTGGGGAACGTGTTGGGTTTTTTGGGAGTTGTGGTGCTTTTGGGTGAGGAATGTGTTGGTTTTTTTTCGGAGTTGTAGTTTTTTGGGTGGGATCTGATTTTTTTTGGAGTTGTGTTTTTGGGAGGAATGTGTTGGGTGTTTTTTTTTGGAGTTGTGTTTTTGGCTGGGGAATGTGTTGTGTTTTTTGTACTCGTGGTTTTTTGGGTGGGAATCTGATTTTTTTTGGAGATTTGTTTTTGGGTGGGGAATGTATTGGTTTTTTGGTCGAGGAATGTGTTGGTTCTTTTGGAGTTGTGATGTTTTTGGGTCAGGAATGTGCTGGATTTTTTTTGGAGATGGAATATTTCTTGGGGAATTTGTAGGTTCTTTTGAAGCTGTGGTGTTTTTGAGTCAGAAATCTGCTGGGTTTTTTGGAGTTGTGTTTTTGGGGTTAGGAATGTGCTGGGTTGTTTTGGAGTTGTGGTGTTTTTTGGGTGAGGAATGTCTTGGTTCTTTTAGATTTGTGATGTTTTTGAACATAAGAAATAGGAGCAGGAGTAGGCCATCTAGCCCTTCGAGCCTGCCCCGCCATTCAATAAGATCATGGCTGATCTGTCGCTGCTCAGTTCCACTTGAATGTGCTGGGTTTTTTTTTTGGAGTTGTATTTTTCTTTGGGGAATGTGTTGATTTTTTTGGATTTGTGTTTTTGGGTGGGAAATGTGTATGTGTTGGTTTTTTGCACTGCAAATGTGTTGGTTCTTCTGGAGTTGTGTTTTTGGGTGAGGAGTGTTGGGTTTTTCTTGGAGTTGTGGAGTTTTTGGGTGGGGACTATGTTGTTTCTTGGATGGGAAATTTGCTTTTTTTGGATTTGATGTTTTTAGATCGGGAATGTGGTTCTTTTGGAATTGTGATGTTTTTGGTTGGGGAATGTGTTGAGTTTTTTTGGAGTTTTTGTGTTTTTGGGCGTGGAATGTGTGGGCATTTTTGGAGTTGTGTTTTTGGTTGGGGAATGTGAGTTTTTTTGGAGTTGCGGTGTTTTTGAGTCAGGAATGTGCTGGTTTTGTTTTTGGAGCTGTGGTTTTTATGGAGTTTTGGTGTTTTTGGATGGGAATCTGATTTTTTGGAGTTATGTTTTTGGGTGGGGAATGTGATTTTTTTGGATTTGTAGTGTTTTTGGGTGGAGAATCTGTTGGTTTTTTGGAGTTTTGGTGTTCTTGACTGGAGAATGTATTGGTTTTTCAGGCCGGGAATGTGTTGGTTCTTCTGGAGTTTTGGTGTTTTTGAGTGAGGAATGTGTTGGGTTTTTGAAGTTGTGGTGTTTTGCGACCTTGAATGTGCTGATTTTTTTTGGATTTGTGTTGTTTTTGGGTGGGGAATGTGTTGGTTTTTTGGGCTGGGAATGTATTAGTTCTTCTGGAGTTCTGGTGTTTTTGAGTGGGGAATGTGTTGGATTTTTGAAGTTGTTTTGCAGCGTTGTATGTGTTGATTTTTTGGTGTTGTGGTGTTTTAGGGTGGGGTATACGTTGGTTTTTTGGAATTGTGATGTTTTTGGATAGAGAACGTGTTTTTTTTTTTGCAGTGTGGTATTTTTGTATGGAGGATATGTTGGTTTTTTGAGTTGTAGTGTTTTTGGGTAGAAAATATGTTGGTTGTTATGGAATTGTGTGTTTGGGCTGGGAATGTGTTGGATTTTTGGAGTTGTGTTTTTGGGCAGGAGTGTGCTAGTTTTGTTTTTGGAGTTGTGGTGTTTTTGTGGGGAATGTGTTGGTTTTTTTGGTAGTCATGATGTTGAGATGCTGGCGTTGGACTAGGATAAACACAGTAAGAAATCTCTCAACGCCAGGTTAAAGTCCAACCAGTTTATTTGATAGTAATCCCACAAGCTTGTGGGAATAAACTGGTTGGACTTTAACCTGGTGTTGTGAGACTTCTTACTTGGTTTTTTGGGTCAGGGATGTATTGATTCTTCTGGAGTTGCATTTTTGGTGGAGAATGTGTTAGTCTTTTTTGGTGGAGAATGTGTTAGTCTTTTTTGGTGGAGAATGTGTTAGTCTTTTTTGGTGGAGAATGTGTTAGTCTTTTTTGGTGGAGAATGTGTTAGTCTTTTTTGGTGGAGAATGTGTTAGTCTTTTTTGGAGTTGTTTTTGGGCAGGAATGTGCTGGTTTTCTTGGAGTTGTGGTGTTTCTGCATGGAGAATGTGTTGGTTTTTTGGGCCGGGAATGTATTGATTCTTGAGTTGTGTTTTTGGTGGGGAATGTGTTGGTTTTTTTTGGAGTTGTGGTGTTTTTGTTTGGGTGAGTGTGTTGGGGTGTTTGGCTGTGTTTTTTGGCTGAGAATGTTTTGGTTTTTGTGGAGTTGAGATTTTTTTTGGTGGGGAATGTGTTGTTTTTTATTGAGTTGTGATACTTTGGGGCTGACAATGTGTTTTGGGGTTTTTTTTGGAATTCTGTAGTTTTGGGGTTGGGAATGTTTTGTTTTTGGGTGAAGAATATGTTGGTTTCATAGAATCCTACAGAGCAGAATGATGCCATTTGGCCCATTGACCCTGCCAATCACAATCCCTTACTGGCCCTATCCCTACAACCCCATGCATTTTACCTATCCATTCCCCCTGATACTAAGAGGCAATTTAGCATGACCACTTCATCTGACCTGCACGTCTTTGAACTGTGGGAAGAAAGCAGGGCACCCAGAGAAAACCAATGCAGACACGGGGAGAATGTGCAAACTCCACACAGACAGTGGTCCAAGCCAGGAATCGAACCCGGATCTTTGATGCTGTGAGGCAGCAGTGTTAACCACTGTGCTGTGGCATAGCATAATAGCTACTGAGATCTGTTGGGAGTATTGTATCTTTTTATCCTGTTGGTTCTCACGTCCTTTGTCCTTCATGTGTCCCCCTGCTGACCACTGACCTGGGCAGTATAATTTGACCCTCAGCGGCTTAAACTTTCACTTCTTTTTGTCCCGACTGCTGGAGTTCGTGAGGTCAGATATTCAGACTGATGCAGCAGGCAGTAATGTGCAAGTACTGTACTGTCTTGAAACTGAGAGTGTCTGTTCTCTGTTGTGTTTGTGTGGGATCGTGCTGTGCGCATGCCAGTTGCCTGTCTGATAACAGTGGCTAAATGATGAAACTGAGCATATACTGGCTGTAAATCACTTTGGGGGACACAACAGTTGTCAAGTAAGCTGGATGAAAGCAAGTTAGACATTTACTTGGAGTGAGTGGAGAGGACACGCAGCAATCACAATCTGCTGTTGAATAACAGAGTCCCACTGGTGAAAGCCCCTCCTTGCTCAGTCATTCCGCTAGTTAAAGCCCCTCCTCGCTCTGTCTACCTGCTCATTAGGCCCTGTCATATTGCTACTTGCTGTCTGTGGGTGATAAGAGGACATTCTTTTTCCTACAGGAGATGGTGGTAAGGTCACAAAGGTAGTGGCCACACCAGGGCAGGGGCCAGACATCCCCCAGGAGGTGTCCTACACAGATATTAAAGTGATCGGCAATGGCTCCTTTGGGGTAGTTTACCAAGCAAAGCTGGTGAACACGGGAGAATTGGTCGCCATCAAGAAGGTTCTACAGGATAAGAGGTTCAAGGTGAGTACAAAAGTGTAAACTGCTATAACCTCTGCCCCACTGCGTGAACTGTGTTATGCTCAGTCCCCCGAGCCTGAACCATGTTATGCGCACAGACCCCAGTGCGCAAGCCATGTTAAACACACATTCCACAGCGGGCGAATCGTATCATGCACGCATTCCCCAGCGCGTGAACTGTGCCATGCGTGCAGCCCCAGTGCGCGAACTGTGTCAAGTGTCCAGTCCCCAATGCGAGAGCCGTGACAAGTTTGCAGCCCCAGTGCGCGAACTGTGTCAAGTGTGCGGTCCCCAGCGCACGAGCCGCGTCGTGCGCCCGGTCCCCAGCGCGCGGGCCGTGTCGTGCGCGCACTGTGAGAACGATTTGATTCCGATGCCCCTCTTTCTACAGAACCGGGAATTACAGATAATGCGTAAATTGAATCATTCTAATATCGTCCGGCTCCGATACTTCTTCTATTCCAGTGGTGATAAGGTACGAGTTGGATGGTGAAGTTACATGGGTATGCAGTGAATTTGTGGGGTGCAGGCGGGTCAAGGGGGCGCTGGCAGATTGCCTGGGTGTGGGCGGAGCGAGTGGCTATGGGCAGGTCAAGGGGGTGTGGCTGGAACGAGGGGCCATGGGCGGTTTGAGGGGGCATTGACGGAGGGTGAGGGCAAGTGGGCAGAGGCAAAGAGTGAGTGTGAGGGGTCATGATTGGAGAAAAGTGCGAGTTTGAATGGGGGTTTTGGCTGAAATGGGAAGATGATTGTGTCGGGGATATGGGAAACATGCGTCTAGTTTGTCACGAGGCTGATTATCAGGCATTGCATTCAGCTGGAGGTTAGAGTTTTGGACTATTGCTTCTCTGCTCGGGGGAAGAGTACATACCGACTGTCCCCTCCCCACCCCGGGGCAGTGTGTTGAACGGACTGCGCCTTGCTCCCCGGGGTAGGGTCTCGGGTGGGCTGCCCCTCTTTTAGAGGACTGGGTGTCTGTGGTAAATACTGCAGATGTTTTTTGTGTTCAACAGAAAGATGAGGTTTACTTAAATCTGGTTCTAGACTACGTTCCGGAGACGGTTTATCGAGTCGCGCGGCACTTCAGTAAGGCCAAGCAATCCATCCCCATGATCTACGTGAAGGTGAGTGTTGGCAACCTTTTCACCATTCAAATGGGTACAATGCAAGACCCTGCCACTGCTTACCCTGCCCCCCTCATCACCATACCGACAGGAAGCTGGGAGGTGCCCCTTGCCCACCTAAGGCAAGACTGGGGAGGCTGGGAAGGATATGGTGGGAAGGCAGGATCAGGATATTAATTTGAATGAACAGCCATGATAATGAATGGTGGAGTGGGCTTGCAGGCCGAATGGCCTAGTCTTGCTGCTATTTTCTATTACCTTGTGAAAGTAAAGCATCCCCCGGTCCTGCCCCTCTGACGGTGCGGCGCTCCCCCGGTCCTGCCCCTCTGACGGTGCGGCGCTCCCCCGGTCCTGCCCCTCTGACGGTGCGGCGCTCCCCCGGTCCTGCCCTTCTGACAGTGCGGCGCTCCCCCGGTCCTGCCCCTCTGATGGTGCGGCGCTCCCCTGGTCCTGCCCCTCTGACGGTGCGGCGCTCCCCCATAGAACACTGTGTGTCTGCCTGGCGTGTGAGGCTCAGATCTGGAGTGGGACTCAAACTCACTGATCTGCTCACTGACTGATGACTGAGTGGTGTCCATGGTGCCAGGCAGGCTGAGGGCTAAGGTCACAACCCATCAGCAGCTCTGGCACTGTGGAGTCTGAGAACCCTGCCACAAAGTCCTGTGATGTATTGAAGTGGTGCTAGCTTTTTCGCTGTGTATTTTGAAGTGCTGGCCATGCACTGTGCTTTACTTAGGGGGTTGACTAAACTGTGTGTGGTCAGGGTACATAGTGTGTGCTTTTGCAGTTACTGAATATCTGGTAAGAATTTGAGCTTGATGTTGCAGACAAGTTGCGGAAATGGAACGTGGGTAACATCTCAACTCTGCCCTTGCCCCTTCAGGTGTACATATACCAGTTATTCCGCAGTTTAGCGTATATCCATTCCCAGGGCGTATGTCATCGAGACATTAAACCTCAGAATCTGTTAGTGGATCCCGAGACCGCAGTCCTCAAGCTCTGTGACTTTGGCAGGTAGGTGAGCCCAGAGCGGGCACAATCTTACTGGCACCAAGCACTCTACCAGACCCCGACTACTGACCTCTCTGCCGTGCTGGAGCAGCAGGAGATGGCAATTGCAGGGGCGGTGAGGGTGTGAGTTGGTCGTCAGAAGGAGGCAGAAGGCTCTCATGGGAGGTGTTGTGAACTTGCTGTGGATGATGGTGAGGGAGGGAGGGGTAATGGGGAATGTTGCTGGGGGGATACTGAGTCTATCTTGTCGGGGGGGATACTGAGTCTATCTCATGGGGAGGGGGGCGGATACTGAGTCTGTACCTCATGGGGGGGTATCCTGAGTCTATCTCATGGGGGAGGGGATACTGAGTCTGTACCTCATGGGGTGATACAGTTTGAAAAAGAATCCTTTGTATCCATTTAGAAACCTCACCCTGGATCCCGTGAGATTTCACCTTGTGCAACAACCTACCATGATTCACATTGTGTCCCCAATTAGTTTATTGCCTTGTTACAGTGTGTGCCTGATTACACAGTTTACTGTTCCCCTTGTAATGCTGTGTCCCCAGTTACACAGTTTGCTGTTCCCTTGTTACAGTGTGTGCCCGATTATAGTTTACTGTCCCCCTTGTTACAGTGTGTGCCTGATTACACAGTTTACTGCTCCCTTTGTAATGCTGTGTCCCCAGTTACACCAGTTTCCTGTCCGCCTTGTTAGTGTGACCCGGATACACGGTTTATAGTTCTTGTTGTTACAGTGTGCCCCTGGTTACACAGTTTTCTGCTCTCTTGTTACTGTGTCCCTGGTTACACTGTTTACTGTTCCCCTTGTTACAGTGCGTCTCCAGTTACAGTTTCCTGTCCCTCTTGTTACAGTGTGACCTGCATACACAGTTTACAGTTCCCGTTATTACAGTGTGTCCTGGTTACACAATTTACTGCCCCCTTTGTTACAGTGTGACCCCAGTTAAACAGTTTACTGTTTGCCTTGTGACAATCTGACACAGTTCACTGTTGCCCTTGTTACTGTGTATCCCAGATACAGAGTTTACTGTTCCCCTTGTTAGTGTGTTGCCAGTACACAGTTTACTGCTCCCATTATTACAGTGTGCCCTGGTTACACAGTTTACTGCTTCCTTTGTAATGCTGTGTCCCCATTTCTGCACCCCTTGTTAGTGTGTGCCCGATTACACAGTTTACTGTTCCCATTATTACAGTACGTCCCCAGTTACATAGTATATTGTTCCCCTTGTTACAGTGTGTCCCCAGTTACACAGTTTGCTGTCCCCCTTGTTAGCGAGACCTGGATACACTGTTTATAGTTCCTGTTGTTACAGTGTGTTCCCAGTTACACAGTTTACTCTTCCCCTTGTTACAGGGTGTCACCGGTTACACAGAATATTGTTCCCCTTGTTTCCGTGTGTCCCCTGTTGCACAATTTACTGTTCTCCTTGTTACTGTTTATTCCAGATACACAGTTTGCTGTTCTCTTTGTTAGTGTGTCCCCGCTTACACAGTTTACTGTTCACTTGTTACAGTGCATCCTCAGTTACACAGTTTACTGTTCCTTGTTACAATGTTTGCCCGGTTACACAGTTTACTGTCCCCTTGTTGCAGTATGTCCTTGGTTACACAGTTTACTGTTTCCCATGTTATTGTATCCCCACTTACACAGTTTACTGTTCACCTTGTTGCAGTGCATCCCCGGTTACTGATCTCCTTGTTACAATGTTTCCGTGGTTATACAGTTTACTGTTCCTTGTTACAATGTTTGCCCGGTTTCACAGTTTATCATTCCCAATTTTAGTGTATCCATGGTTACTGCTTACTGTTCTGCTTGTTCCAGGGTGTCCCTGTTTACACAGTTTAGTGTTCCCATTGTTACGATCTGTTCCGAGTTACATAGTTTACTTTCCTTTGTTCCAGTGTGCCCCTATTTACATAGCTTGTTACTGTTTTTACAGTCTGCCCCAAGTTACATAGCTTACTGTTTCCTTGTAACAGTCTGTCCCTGGCTACACAGATTATTCTTTCCCTTGTTACAGTGTGTCCCTGATTAGATAAATTACTGCCTCTCTTGTTACACTCTGTCTCCATTCCATAGTTTACTGTTCCCCTTGTAACAATCTGTCTCCAGTTACACAGTTTGCTGCTTCCCATGTTACAGTGTGTCCCAGGTTACTCAGTTTACTTTCCCCTTGTTGCAGTGTGTTCCCAGTTACATAGTTCACTGCTCTCCTTGTTACAGTCTGTCCCAGTTACAAATTTTACTTCCCCCTTTTTTTGTGCATCTCCAGTTATGCATTTTACTGTCCCCCTTGTTAATTAGACCCACTACACAGTTTACTGTTCTCCTTGTTACAGTGTGTCCCCGGTTACATAGTTTACTGCTCCCCTTGTTACAGTGTGTCCCCAGTTATGTAGTTTACTGCTCCCCTTGTTACAGTATGTCCCCTGTTGGATAGTTTACTGCTCCCTTGTTGAAGTCCGTCCCCAGTTACACATTTATTGTTCACCTTTTTACAATGTGTCTCCGGTTACACAGTTTAGTGTCCCCTTTGTTTCAGTGGATTCCCGTTACACAGTTTATGGTTCTCCTATTACAGTGTTCTCCGGATACAGTTTACTGCTCTTGTTAGAGCATGTGCCTCCGATACACAGTTTACTGTTCCCCTTGTTATACTGTGTTCCTGGTTACACGGTTTACTGCTCCCTTTGTTGCAGTGTTTTTCTGGTTACAGTTTACTGTTCCCCTTGTTACAGTGTGCCCTTGGTTACACAGTTTACTGTTCCCCTGGTTACACAGTTTACTGTTCCTCTTGTTACGGTGTGCCCTTGGTTACACAGTTTCCTGTTCCCCTTGTTCCAATGTGTTCCTGGTTACACAGTTTACTGTTCCCCTGGTTACACAGTTTACTGTTCCCCTGGTTACACAGTTTACTGTTCCTCTTATTACAGTGTGCCCTTGGTTACACAGTTTCCTGTTCCCCTTGTTCCAATGTGTTCCTGGTTACACAGTTTACTGTTCCCCTGGTTACACAGTTTACTGTTCCTCTTGTTACAGTGTGCCCTTGGTTACACAGTTTACTGTTCCCCTGGTTACACAGTTTACTGTTCCTCTTGTTACAGTGTGCCCTTGGTTACACAGTTTACTGTTCCCCTTGTTACAGTGTGTTCCTGGTTACACAGTTTACTGTTCCTCTTGTTACAGTGTGCCCTTGGTTACACAGTTTCCTGTTCCCCTTGTTCCAGTGTGTTCCTGGTTACACAGTTTACTGTTCCCCTGGTCACACAGTTTACTGTTCCTCTTGTTACAGTGTGCCCTTGGTTACACAGTTTACTGTTCCTCTTGTTACAGTGTGCCCTTGGTTACACAGTTTACTGTTCCCCTTGTTGCAGTGTGTTCCTGGTTGTACAGTTTACTGTTCCCCTTGTTATAATGTGTTTCTGGTTACACAGTTTACTGTTCCCCTTGTTATAATGTGTTTCTGGTTACACAGTTTACTGTTCCCCTTGTTGCAGTGTGTTCCTGGTTGTACAGTTTACTGTTCCCCTTGTTATAATGTGTCCCTGATTACAATCTTTACTGTGGCCCTTCTTGCAGTCTGTCCCCGGTTTCACAGTTTACTTCTCTGTTTGTGAGACATGATGTTGTATTTATTACAGTTTTGTGTTCCCCTCGCCCCTCTCACTGTAATACTTTGCTGTAATAGCCATTTTGCTGCTGCTCTTCACTGTAATGTTTCAGTTTTTAGCATGTGTCATGCTGCACACTAATGTTGCCATATCTCACGTGCTGTTTGCTCAATGTGATCACATCTCAGTTACTTGGTTTTGGTTGCCATGTGATGTGAGGCGATCCATAGCCCTCACCACCCTCCCCCCGCACCCCCCACCTTCCCCGCCACTTCCACTCTTACCCACTCACAACCTCGTGAGCATGACTGCAGACCTGTTTCTGATTCATTGCCTTCATTGTTACTGCACATGAACAGAGGGGGAGCTCCCTGCTCCACCAGTCTAAACTTGTGTTTCTGTTCATTGCAGCGCAAAGCAGCTCATCAAGGGAGAACCCAATGTATCATATATCTGCTCACGGTATTATCGAGCACCTGAGCTCATCTTCGGAGCAACAGACTACACGTCATCCATTGGTGAGTGAGAGGCCAGATGGAAGTCAGAGAGTAAGAAGGTAGCGAGGGGGTTGGTTTGGGGGGGGGGGGGGGGGGGGAGCGGGTGGTGGTGGCGGGGGAGGGGGAGGCAGAGGTGAAGAGTGGTGGAGGCAGGGGACGGGGGGGTGCAGAGATCGAGAGGGTTGGAGGTAGGGGGGAGGATGCGAGAGTGAGGCGAGGGGGAGGAGGCAAAAGCTGGAACCGCAGAGGAAGAGAGAGACTGCTATTCGTTTACATACTGTCACGTATAAGAATCAGGTGTAGTCGGCCACTCAACTCCTTGAACCTGCTCCAAAGATTCAATAAGATCATGGCTGATTTGATTGTAACTTCCACCCACATTGCTGTTGAACTCTGCTGGCCTTTTGCACCCCTCCTCCTGCCCACCTGTGAGTGGCCTTTTGGGCCCTTCTGCCAGCAACCCCTGCTGGCAGGCTAGGGCACCACTCCCCCCCCCCCCCCACACACACACACACACACACACACACACACACACACACACGTGCCTTTGGAGCATCCCACCCCCACAGGCAGCCCTGGGGCATCTTCCACCCACAGGCAGCCCTGGGGCATCCCTTGTTCCCCAAAGTGGCCCTGGGGCATCCCCCACCCCACCCCTTTCCCCCTCCCCTCCCTCTTCCCAGGTGGCCCTGGAGCACCCCCACCCGCAGGTGGCACTGGGGTGACAGCTCCCCCCACCCACCCCAGCAGGCGGCCCTTCATCTCTCATGCTTACCTAGAATCTATCCAGCTCTTTCTTACCTCTACTAACACTGTGTTTCAAGGAAGACACTTGAAGTCACAAGCACATCTTGTGATTCATGCACTCAGACACCCGGACCTCTCTGCATCTCACTATTCAGATGATATTTTTAGTCTCCCTGTCAAATAATAATTGCATCCTTTGCCAGATCTTTTCCCACTCACTTTGCCTATCTACATCTTTGTAGCCTCCTTATTTCCTCTTCACAACTTACTTTACACCTATCTTTGTAGCAGCAGCAAATTTGGCAACTATCCCTTTAGTCTCTATATCTGAGTTATTTACTTCGATTATAAAAATCTTACGCCCCAGCACAGCACTCATTAACAACCATCATTCCAAAAAATGACCATTGATGCCAACTCTGTTTACGCAATATTCTATCTGTACCAATATATTGCCCTGTCCACCATGAGCTTTTATTTTACACAACAACCTTTGCTTTAGCACCTCCTGGAAATCTAAGTATAGTACCTCCAGAGTCACATTTACCCACAATACGTGACTTTGTCAAAGAATTCTAATAAAATAGTAAAACAATATTTCCTTTTCACAAAACCATACTGAGTCTGCATAATTACCTTGAATGTTTCAGATTCTCTGCTATAATGCCCTTAAGAATAGCTTTTAAGATTTTCCCGATGACTGATGTTAAGACTGTCCCTTAACTGTGTGTGTTAGCATGCTGCTCCTCACCCATGTGTGTTTGTGGGCTGCCCCTCGCCTGCACGTGTTTGCTTGCTGCCCCTCACCCGTGTGCGTTTGCGGGATTGTGGGAGTCAGATCTAAGATTCAATACACAAGTTTTATCAGGCAAAGCTTTGGGAGAAGTGCTGGGCTCTCTGCAGTGCACGCGGTCACCTTCTTAATTTTAAAATGGCAGTTGAGTATCTTTTGTACATTTTCAAATAATGCACAAGTACGGACATTAGTCATTAGCACATCATTGTACATCGAGTAGACAATTACGGACATCGAGTAGACACATTTATGCATTTATGCCCCCATCAATGACTGTGGTTTCGCTAAAACTCATTGTTTTGGCTCTGCTTTATCTCAAGCTAAGGTGCCTCAATATCTGATCTATTTCTTGCAGTAATGTAAACACTAACAGATTTTAACTCTTTGTTGTGCAATGTCTGTGCCCAAGTCAGTTCCCAGAGTCCATTTTGTGCCAGGTAACCATCTTGTATCCTTTAATTTTGAGTTTACTCCAACAATTCCCCCTTTTGGTCAGGATTATGATCTGATAATCCAATGGACCAACAATAGCAGCATCGTTGGATTCGGCAATTGATATGCCTGACCTGTAACCAAAGGTCGTGCGTTCACAGATCGATGTTCACCTTCTTGTCCTTTCCTTCATTGTCGTCGTCTTCGGGTGTACCCATCAGGTGTTCTTCTTCATGACCATACTGGTCCCTGGCGCAATCCATGTCATCATGACTTTATAAGCAGACATTAAGACATCCGACAATTAGGCAACAGATAATTATTATTGCAATGAGAATGATCAGTCCATGCACTAAATAGGACCCCCAGGATCCTCCCAATAACCAATCGAGCCAGCTATCCCCCTTCTTGGGGCCTTGTCTAAAGTCATCGAGCTGCTTTCCTATGTCATTAATGACTTGGATGATATCGTAGGATTCATCTGTAACATGCGTTATACATTAGTCTCCTGTTACTGTGCATACTCCCCCCTGTTGGGCTAAATGACAGTCTATGGGATAGTGGGTCTGCTGCACGTATAATCTTAATTCAGCTAATTGTTGGTTGACAGCCTCCAGTGCCTTTGATGTACTGTTTCCCAGGATGGTTAATCCACAGGTAATATGGTTTCTATTTTTGGCACTAATTACTCCTGCTTCGCCCACCTGACCCCCAGACCCCCCCAGAGACAGGGGCCCAAGGAATCTGTAGTCGAGTGATGATCCCAATGTGACTGGAACTTCCCAATTGGCACAGAATTCCTTGCTGATGGCCCGGATTACTATCTTTGTCTGGATATGCCCCTTTTGGGGGCATGGAACAGTGAGTGGTCCTATTGCTCCTACTGCAAAAAGGATCAGGAGGGTTGGTGTTGCCGTCGTGAAGGTGCCGTTGAGGCGGAACACAAATCCCTTCTTGGCCCGGTAGCATTTAATATCCTGGTTATCGGTCTGTACGAACTGTATATACCGCCATTTGCTCATTTCACTTGACCTGCCTGATCCTACTAATTGGTAAGTGTCAAACGGGTATGTCCATGAGCTGATGTGAGTCCCATTACACTGACCACAAATGAGTTGTCTCCCCGTGGTTACGTTCAGGCATCTTTTCTTGTTACAGGTACAAGTGAACTGGCCTATGTTTACCCGACAGTGCTGACGACACACTGTGTCTGTACACATGAAACATTCTTAGGGACCAAGGCACATGCACGTCCCCATCCCTGCCTCGAGAAGCAAAGCGGATAGCTGCATCATCTGAGCATACTTTTCCTCCCATTCCCTGGAGCCCCCTGCACACAGGATCTGTGGGGTTTATTAGTTCCACACATTTTCCCTATATACCCCTTTTATATTTGCCTGTTTGTCCTTTACAGGGTGCGTCCGAGGTATCTGCCATATGTAAGTTGTGGGGGGTCCACCCAGAGGTGGCCACAGATAGGGCCTCTACAGATTAGGCTAGCGGGTGACACAGTTCGATTACCGTGTAAATGTTCGTGAGCCTTGTAGAATAAGTTATCCTCTAGCCCTATCAATCTTACAATCATGATAACGTAGAGTGATGCAATTATACACGCGATCTTAGACACGTTCACAGCAGGCAAGTATCAATCTTATCACTCTGTTAATAATTTCCCAAAGGCTGTATTGCCAACCTGAACGCGTCAGTTAATTTTGTAGTCGTCATCTGTTTTGGGGAAAGCACTCGGGTCACTTCAATGTCACTCATTTGTGGCTTTGTGCAATTTTAGCTGGGTCCAATGTTTCCATACACCTTTCCCCATTATATCCAGACAGGTACAGGTATCTCCACTAATTATAACCTCATATGGCTCACGTCATTTTGGTGCAAATCCTGGTTTCTCAGGTAATGTTTTTACTAGGACATGATTTCCTGCTGTTGGGATATAAGGGAGCATTTCAAGCTCTCTCTGTGCGTCTGTTCCTGATTATCTGTTACTAACTTACGTATCTCTTTTAGTTGGGTGCTTAGTTCGAAAACATATCATTTCACTTTGTCTATTAGTTGACCTACATTGGCCCAACCTGTTATGATGCTTTCTGGTAATTGCATCGTCCTTCCTGTCATTAGTTCATAAGGGGTTAATCCAGTTGTCCGGTTTGTGGTGGCTCTTAACCTCATTATAGTAGGTAATACTTCTGTCCATGTTTTTCCTTGGGTTTGCATGGCCTTGGCCAGGGCATTCTTATGGGGCTCATGCGTTCCATCATTTCAGAACTTTGCGGGTGGTAGGGGGTATGGAACTTTTATTTCATTCCCGTCAATTGGCACACAGTTTTTATCACCTTTCTGGTGAAGTGCACCCCTTGATCCGAATCGATTTGTATGGGTATTCCCCATTGAGGGATTACCTCCTCTACCAATGTTCTAGAAGTACAGTTTCTGGTAGGGAATGTTTTTACCCACCTGGTAAACTGGTCTATGATAAGCGAACAATGGGTTTTGCCGTGGGATTGTGGTAGTGGCCCTGTGAAATCTATTTGCAGATGTTCCCAGTGCCCCTTTGGTCAGTGTTGGTGTCCCATCTTAGTTTTAATGGGTCGACCGGGGTTGTATCGCGCGCATCGTTGGTGACAATGCCAGGCTATGTCCCTTCCCATTCCTTTCCACCACCATTCTTTTCCAATACTAGTTGCCATGGCCCCTCTTCCCACATGAGTGTCCATGGTATAGTCCCAGGAGAGAGATTTGTATGCACTCCAGTGTCATTACCTTATAATTTCGTCTCCAAACATGATCTGTCTGTTTGCTCGCTCCCTGTGCTTCCCGCATCTTCCCGCAAATAGACTCGTCAATTCTTTCTGACTTTGCCATTTCCAATTTGTCATTTACTACTGCCCACCCCATCCGGGGCGATCCTTCCAAATATTTATGAGCCATCTACAAAAAGGTCTCCTCACCTGTTGCTTATGGTACATCCTTTACCCTACCACCTTGTACATCCATATCTATGTCTCCACGGTTATGTGGTTCCCCCGCATCCAAAATTTCTCCTTGCCCTCGCCCCCTGGTGTCTTATTATCTGCTTATTATAATTCGTGCTTTTTACTGACAAATCTAACTGTTAACTTAGTTCAGAAACAGCAGTACTGTTTGTTCTAACCCCTTTAAAAGCAACCTTTAAATGCAACCATTCAATGTGCTGTCTCTCTGTCCTTGAACGGACTATGTCCCCCTGCAGATACTGCCCCTATTCTCCCAAGGGCTGTAATTTTGTGCACATTTTTAACACGTAGTAATTTATCAAATACCTTTTTGAAGGTTTATATACAGAGCGTTGTCTGCCCTGATCTAACCTGCGACCTCTTCAAGAATCCCAAACAAGTGCAGCATATTAGCTTGGCTTCCCTTAATTGCCCCCTGCCTCTGCAAGGGGCTGTTTATTTTACCCAGAATTAGTCTCACAGGAAGTTTCCTCACTACTGATCTTAAACTGATTAGCCTTGGGAGGGAGGGCTCACCTTTTGAGGAAAGGATCAGTACCTTGGGCATGTAAAGAATAGGAGGAGGCCATTCAGTCCTTCAGGTCTGCTCTGCCATTCATTATGATCGTGGCCGATCATCCAACTCAATCATCTACACTTTTTCTCCCCATAACCTTCGATCTCCTTCACCCGAAGAACAACATCTAAACACTTGGAAACACACAATGTTTTGACCTCAGCGACATTTTGTGGTCATAAGTCCACTGGTTTACAACTCTGTGAGTGAAGAAATGTTCCCTTATAGAAACAAGAAGCAGAGTATGCCAATCAGCCCTTCGAGCCTGCTCTGCCATTCATTTTGATCGTGGCTGATCATCGAATTCAATATCCTGATCCCCCTTCCCTCCCATATCTCTTGATCTCCCCCCCCCATAGCTGTTGAGCCCTTCAGCCTGAGAGCTACATCTAATTTGTTCTTGAAATCAGACAATGTTTTGTCCTCAACTACATTCTGTGGTAGTGAATTCCACATAAGTGCCTACATAAGGCATTTCTCCTCACCCTAGTTCTAAAAGCTTTACCCCTTATCCTCAAACTATGACCCCTAGTTCTTGTTTCTCCCACCATTGGGAACATTCTTTCTCAATCTATCCTGTCTAACCCTGTTAGAATTGTATGAGTTTCTATGAGAACCCCTCTCACTCTTCTGAACTCCAGTGAATATAATCCTATCTTGACTTAGTCTCTCCTCATGACAGAACTGCCATCCCAGGAAAGATTAAGTCACTTCGTTCTAAATGGTTCACACTGTCTCCTCAGACTCTGACCCCTGCTTCTTGACACCCCCATTGGGAACATCCTTCTTGCATCTACCCTGCCTAGTCCCGTTACAATTTTATAGGTTCCTATGAGATTCCCACACATTCTTCTGAACTCCAGTGAATAACTGATGTAATCCTCCTCATATGTCAGCCCTGCCACCTCCAGAAAAAATCTGGTAAACCTTCCCTTGCATCTGTCGATAGCAAAAACATCATTCCTCAGATATGGAGCCCAAAACTGCACGCACTGTCCAGATGTCTCACCAAGACCCCCAGGGAGCACTGGGGTGTCATTCACTATGTGCAAGGTTGAGTTAGATAGATGAAGGAGTTGAGGATTACAGGGGCACAGGCAGGAAAGTGGAATTAACACTGGCACCTTAGTGCATGACACAGCAGGCACAAGGGGCCGATTGGCCTACTCCTGCTCCCATTTCGTATGGCCTTGTGGTCTGTCCTTACTGGGCTTATCCTTGCATCCTCCTTGAACAAAGCTGTCACGTTTACAATTCTCCAGTCCTCTGGCACCACCTACGTATCTAAATAAGTTTGCAAGGTTGTGAGAGGAAGGCAGAGCTCCATGGTAGTGTCACTGGAGGCCTGAGGTAATGCTCTAAGGTGTAGCTGATGAAGTTCAAATTAAATTAATTAATCTTGTTTCAGCGTTTGTGACTATGACACCATTGTCCTTCGTTGTAAAATCCCATCTGATTCACTAATGTCCCCTTTAGGAAAGGGAATCTGCTGTCCTTACTCGGTCTGGCCTACTTGTGACTGCAGACCCACAGCAACGCAGTTGACTCTTAATACCCTCTAAAATGCCCAAAAGCGACACACTGAATTTAAAAAAATTGTTGTGAAGAATAAAGCAGTCCCACTTGATCGGCACCCCATCTACAAATATTCATTCCCTCCACCACCGATGCACAGTGCAGCCGTGTGTACTATCTACAAGATACACTGCAAAAACTCACTAAGGCTTCTTGGGCAGCACCTTCCAAACCCATGACCCCTATCATTCAGAAGGACAAAGGCAGTAGATATCTGGGAACATAACCACCTGGATGTTCCCCTCCAAGTCACTCACCATCCTGACTTGGAAATATATCTGCCTTCCTTCATTATCACTGGCTCAAAATTCTGGGATTTCCTTCCTAACAGCACTGTGGGTGTACCTACACCTCAGAGACTGCAGCAGTTCAAGAAGGCGGCTCAGCACCACATTCTCAAGGGACATTTAGGAATAGGCAATAAATACTGGCCAAGCCAGTGACGTAGGTTTTCTATGAATGAATAAGAAAAGGGGCCGTTTACACGCAGCCAATTAGCTGTGTACATTTCCCCAATGATTTACACAATGGTCCCTTATCCCATCACAATACTCAGTAATGCTATGTATCTAACTCCATGCTGTACATGCCTTGGGAGTGTTTGATGGCGACGGTGTAGAGGGAGCTTTGCTCTGTATCTAACTCCGTGCAGTATCTGTCCTGGGAGTGTTTAATGGGGATAGTGTCAAGGGAGCTTTACTCTGTATCTAACTCTGTGCTGTACCTCTTCTGGGAGTGTTTAATGGGGACAGTTTTGAGCGAACTTCACACTGTATCTAACCCCGTGCTGTACCTGTCCTAGGAGTGTTTGATGGGAACAGTGTAGAGGGTGCTTTATTCTACATCTAGTTTTGTGTTCAGTGGTGATTTGAAGTGGCTGTATATGTTGACAGATTTTCCCATGTCTTCCTTTTGGAAAGTTTGCCTTTGAAAAACTAAGGTGCATTTTCTTTTTGTGCAGACATCTGGTCGGCTGGCTGTGTATTGGCTGAGCTGCTACTGGGACAGCCCATGTTCCCAGGGGACAGTGGAGTGGACCAGCTTGTAGAGATAATTAAGGTAAGAACTGATCATTCACAGAATGCTGAGGGTCGTCAGAGTGGGGGCAGGGTTGGGGGGTGGTGAATAGAATCGGGGAACTGACATCAGAGGAGGTGTGGGAGGGTGTGGAAGCTGAGAGATAAGAACATAAGGAATAGGAGCAGGAGTAGGCCATCTAGCCCCTCGAGCCTGCCCCGCCATTCAGTAAGATCATGGCTGATCTGTCGTGGCTCAGTTCCACATTCCCGCCCTCTCCCCATAACCCTTAATCCCCTCGCTTATCAAAAACCTATCAACCCGCGTCTTAAAAATATTTAGCGAGGCAGCCTCCACCACTTCAACGGGCAGAGAATTCCAGAGATTCACCACCCTTTGAGTGAAGAAGTTCCTCCTCAACTCCGTTCTAAACCGCCCCCCCTTTATCTTGAGGCTGTGCCCCCTAGTCCTACTGTCCTTTCTGAGCTATCCTATCCATCCCATTCATCATCTTATATGTCTCAATGAGATCTCCCCTCATTCTTCTAAACTCTAACAAGTACAAGCCTAGTTTATTCAGCCTCTCCTCATAGCTCAACCCCCTCAACTCCGGTATCAGCCTAGTAAACCTCCTCTGCACTCCCTCCAAGGCCAAAATATCCTTGCGTAAGTGCGGCGACCAAAACTGCACACAGTACTCCAGCTGCGGCCTCACCAATGCCCGATACAGCTGCAGCAAGACCTCCCTACTTTTATATTCAGTCCCCCTCACTATGAAGGCCAGCATCCCATTCGCCTTCCTGACCACCTGCAGGCTGGGTTAAAAGGCAGGGAATTATAAGATGGTTAGTTTAACGTCTATTGTAGGTAAAATGTTAGAATCCGTCATCAAGGAGGAAATAGCGAGGCATCTTGAGGGGAATTGCTTGATAGAGCAGACGCAGTACGGTTTCGTTAAGGGGAAGTCGTGTCTGACGAATTTATTGGAGTTCTATGAGGATGTGTCTAGGGCGATGGATAGAGGAGAGCTGGTGGATGTGGTCTTTCTTGATTTTCAGAAGGTGTTTGACAAGGTGCCTCACAAGAGGTTATTGCAGAAGGTAAGGGGGCATGGAGTTGGGGGTAGGGTGTTAGCGTGGATAGAGGATTGGTTGTCAAATAGGAGGCAGAGAGTGGGGGTTAATGGGTGCTATTCGGATTGGCGGTTGGTGACTAGTGAAGTGCCCCAGGGGTCAGTGCTGGGGCCTCAGCTATTTACCATTTATATAGATGATCTGGAGGAGGGAACCGAGTGTATGGTGTCGAAATTTGCTGATGACACCAAGATTGGGGGAACGGCAAATTGCGCGGAGGGCGTGGAGAGTCTGCAGAAGGATCTAGATAGGCTGGGCGAATGGGCCAGGGACTGACAAATGGAATTTAATGTTGGCAAGTGCGAGGTTGTCCATTTTGGTAGGAATAATGGTAGGAAGGACTATTACTTACGTGGCGAAAAACTGCAGCAGGCGACGGTGCAGAGGGACCTCGGGGTCCTTGTGCATGAGTCGCAAAAACCCAGCCTGCAGGTGCAGCAGGTGGTCAGGAAGGCGAATGGGATGCTGGCCTTCATAGCGAGGGGGATTGAATATAAAAGTAGGGAGGTCTTGCTGTAGCTGACATTGGTGAGGCCGCAGCTGGATGTCAAGGTGTTGGAGAACCTGAGGTTTTATGAAAATGTTTATTTATTGGAGTTCTTTGAGGATGTAACCTGTGCAGTGGATGACAAGGAACCGGTGGATGTACTGTACTTGGATTTAGATATTTGATCAGGTGCCACCTCAAAGATTATTGCAAGAAATAAAAGCTAAGGATGTATGGGGTAACATATTAGCATGGATAGGATGACTGGCTGGCTAACTGGAAATAGTAGACATAAATGGGTCATTTTCTGGTCAGAAGATGTGATGAGTGGTGTGCCACGAGATCAGCTCTTTACAATTTATATACATGATTTAAATGAAAGAATGTTTGCCAAATTTGTTGACACCACAAAGGTAGGATAGTAAGTTGCGAAGCGAACATACGGAGACTACAAAGATATAGATGGGGAAAGTTAGTGAGCAAAGGTCTGGGAAAATGGGAGTATAATTTGGGAAAATGTGAAATTGTCCATTTTGGCGGGAAGAATGAAAAAGAGCACATTGTCTGAACGGTGAGAGGTTGCGGAGCTCCGAGGTGCAGAGGGATCTGGGTGTCCCAGTACACGAATCGCAAAAGGTTAATGGAGCAATTAATTAGGGAAGCTAATAGAATGTTATCATGTATTGTGAGGTACAAAGCCAAGGAGAATATGTATCAGTTGTACAGAGCATGAATTTGACCATATCTGGCGTCTTATTTAGGGAATGATGTAAATACTTTGAAAGCAGTTGAGAGAAGGTTTACCAGACGATTGTCTGGAATGTTCTGTCTGATGAGGAAAGGTTAGAGAGGTTAGATTTGTATCCACTGGAGTTGAGAAGAGGGAACTTGATCAAAACCTTTAAGTTTCTGAAGGTTATTGACAGGGTGGATGTAGAGAGGAGTTTTCCTCTTGTGGGAGAATTTAGAAATAGGGGTCATTGAATAAAAATAAGGGCTCACCCAATTAAGACGGAGATGAGAAGAAATTTTTTTTTCTGAGTGCCGTGAGTTTCGGAAACTCCCTCCCTCATCCCCCCTCATTCACCTCTCCCTTGTCTCTCTTTCCCCCCCCCCCCCCCCCCCGGCGCCTTATAAGAACAGAAGAAATAGGAGCAGGAGTAGGCCATCTGGCCCCTCGAGCCTGCCCCGCCATTCAATAAGATCATGGCTGATCTGAAGTGGCTCAGTTCCACTTTCCCGCCCTCTCCCCATAACCCTTAATCCCCTCTCTTATCAAAAACCCATCAACCCGCGTCTTAAAAATATTTAGCGAGGCAGCCTCCACCACTTCAACGGGCAGAGAATTCCAGAGATTCACCACCCTTTGAGTGAAGAAGTTCCTCCTCAACTCCGTTCTAAAACGCCCCCCTTTTATCTTGAGGCTGTGCCCCCTAGTCCTACTGTCTTTTTTGAGCAGAAAGAGTCTCTCCACCTCTATCCTATCCATCCCATTCATCATCTTATAAGTCTCAATGAGATCTCCCCTCATTCTTCTAAACTCTAACGAGTACAAGCCCAGTTTATTCAGCCTCTCCTCATAGCTCAACCCCCTCAACTCCGGTATCAGCCTAGTAAACCTTCTCTGCACTCCCTCCAAGGCCAAAATATCTTTGCGCAGGTGCGGCGCCCAAAACTGCACACAGTACTCCAGCTGCGGCCTCACCAATGCCCTATACAGCTGCAGCAAGACCTCCCTACTTTTATATTCAATCCCCCTCGCTATGAAGGCCAGCATCCCATTCGCCTTCCTGACCACCTGCTGCACCTGCAAGCTGGGTTTTTGTGACTCATGCACAAGGACCCCACGTCCCTCTGCACCGTCGCCTGCTGCAGTTTTTCGCCCCGTAAGTAATAGTCCTTCCTACCATTATTCCTACCAAAGTGGACCACCTCACACTTGCCAACATTAAATTCCATCTGCCATTTCCTGGCCCATTCGCCCAGCCTATCTAGATCCTTCTGCAGACTCTCCACACCCTCCGCACAATTTGCCGTTCCCCCAAGCTTGGTGTCATCAGCAAATTTCGACACCCTACACTCGGTTCCTTCCTCCAGATCATCTATATAAATGGTAAAAAGCTGAGGCCCCAGCACTGACCCCTGGGGCACTCCACTAGTCACCATCCGCCAATCCGAATAGCACCCGTTGACCCCCACTCTCTGCCTCCTATTTGACAACCAATCCTCTATCCACGCTAATACCCTACCCCCAACTCCATGTCCCTCGACCTTCTGCAATAACCTCTTGTGAGGTACTTTGTCAAACGCCTTCTGAAAATCTAGAAAGACCACATCCACCGGCTCTCCTCTATCCACCGCCCTAGACACATCCTCATAGAACTCCAGTAAATTTGTCAGACACGACTTCCCTCTAATGAAACCGTGCTGCGTCTGCTCTATCAAGCAATTCCCTTCAAGATGTCTCGCAATTTCCTCCTTAATGACAGATTCTAACATTTTACCTACCACAGACGTTAAACTAACCGGCCTATAATTCCCCGCCTTTTGCCTGGCACCCTTCTTAAACAACGGCGTAACATTAGCCGTTTTCCAATCATCCGGCACTTCCCCAGAATCCAGCGACGTCTGGAAAATAACCACCAAGGCATCCACTATCACCTCCGCCATTTCTTTCAGAATCCTCGGATGCATTCCATCCGGTCCTGGGGACTTGTCCACAATCAGCCCCTCCAGTCTGTCGAGCACCGCCTCTCTAGTAACAGTAATGTCATTAAGACCCTCCAGTCCTACCACCTTTCCATCGCTAACACCCGGCAAATTATTCACGTCCTCCTCCGAGAAGACAGAAACAAAAAAGTTATTCAATACATTAGCCATATCCTCATCCCCTACCACTAGGTCCCCTTTCTCATCCTCTAAAGGACCAACATTCACCCTAGCCAGCCTCTTCCTTTTTATATATTTATAAAAACTCTTGCTATCCTTTTTTATATTAAGCGCTAGCCCAGCTTCATAGTTTCTCCTACCCTTCTTTATCAACTTCTTTGTCAATCTTTGTTGACATTTAAACCTCTCCCAATCCTCATCTCGCCCACTACTCTTAGCTACTCTAAATTCCTCCGCTTTTAATTTAACACTTTCCTTCACCTCCTTCGTTATCCACGGCTTATTACCTCCCTTCCTACTATCCTTTTTGACCATCGGAATAAATTTCCGCTGAGCACCAAGAAAGATCTCCTTAAAGATCCTCCACTGCTCCTCAGCAGACCCTCCCTCCAACGCGCTCCCCTAGTCCACATTCGCCAATTCTTCTCTCATCCTACCGTACTCCCCTCTATTCAAACAGAGGACGCATGTCCGGGAACCCACTTTCTCCTCCTCCATCTGCACCAGAAACTCCACCATACAATGATCACTCTCCCCAAGAGGATCCTTCACCACAAGGTCCCTAATTCTACCCGCCTCATTACATAGCACCAGATCCAAGATAGCTCACTCCCTCGTCGGCTCCAACACACTCTGTTCGAGGAAACTATCCCGGCAGCATTCCAAGACCTCTTCCTCGAGCCCCCCGCGTCCAACATGGGTCGACCAATCAATATGCAGATTGAAATCCCCCATAACTGCGGCCGTCCCATTCCTGCACGCCGCACTTATTTGCGCGTTAACAGCCCGCCCCACCTCCAGATCATTATTCGGGGGCCTATAGACGACACCCACCAGCGTCTTCCTCCCTTTGCTGTTCCTAATCTCCACTCACAACGATTCCACTTTCTGCTCCTTGGCTCCAATATCATCCCTTGCTACCACCATGATGCTATCCTTAATCAGCAGAGCTACACCCCCCCCCTTTTCCCTCCTGCCTATCCTTCCTAAACACTTGATAGCCCTGTACATTCAGCTCCCAGTCCCTGTCACCCTGCAGCCACGTCTCTGTAATGGCCACCAGATCGTATCCATTTGTGCTGATCTGCGCCACCAGCTCATCCACTTTATTCCGAATGCTTCGTGCATTCAGATAAAGCGCTTTCATCCCAGCCTTCACCTGGACCCTATTTGCCGTAACGCCACCAACTATACTCACGCCCCCTACTCCCTCTATTATTGGGACATCCTCGGCCTCTTCCCTTACCTGTACCCTCTCCTTAACTTTAGACCTCGTAACATCACCTACCCTCGCACCCTCCCCCCCTAATTAGTTTAAAGCCCTGTCTACAGTCCTCTTTACTCGATTCGCAAGCACTCTGGTCCCAGCACGGTTCAGACCAACCCCATCCCGCCCGAACAAGTCCCACCTACCCCAATACTGGTGCCAATGCCCCATAAATTCAAACCCATTCCTCCCACACCAATCCCTGAGCCACCCATTCACTTCCTTAATCCTGTCAACCCTACGCCCATCTGCACACGGTTCAGGCAGTAGCCCAGAGATGACCATCCTCCCCCCTCGCACCTTCTCCTCCTCCTCCCCCCTCACACCTCCTCCCCCTCACGCCTCCTCCTCCTCCCCCTCGCACCTTCTCCTCCTCCCCCCTCGCGCCTTCTCCTCCTCCTCCCCCCTCGCGCCTTCTCCTCCTCCTCCCCCCTCGCGCCTTCTCCTCCTCCTCCCCCCTCGCGCCTTCTCCTCCTCCTCCCCCCTCGCGCCTTCTCCTCCTCCTCCCCCCTCGCGCCTTCTCCTCCTCCTCCCCCCTCGCGCCTTCTCCTCCTCCTCCCCCCTCGCGCCTTCTCCTCCTCCTCCCCCCTCGCGCCTTCTCCTCCTCCTCCCCCCTCGCGCCTTCTCCTCCTCCTCCCCCCTCGCGCCTTCTCCTCCTCCTCCCCCCTCGCGCCGATGTGTTCTGTCGAGCTGTCCGTGATTACTTCCTATTTCTTTGTTTTGTGCAGGTGCTGGGAACACCCACACGGGAACAGATTCGGGAAATGAATCCCAATTATACAGAGTTCAAATTCCCCCAAATTAAAGCACATCCCTGGACAAAGGTGAGTGTCAGTGGAGAGGGTCAAGAAAGGGTTAACCCAAAACTCCCTCGATCTCCAAGGAATGGTCCAATCCCACAATTCCCAGGAGTGGGGGCAGGGAACTGTCTGCTCCCTCGAGTGCCAGGAAGGTGGGTGTTCGGGAACTGTCTGTTTCCTTGATACCTCCCTCGCCCCCACCCCTTTCTGGGGGGAAACTGTGCTCCCTTGGCACCCCCCCCTCCCCCCAGGAGGGAGACTGTCTGCTCCCTTGAACCCCCTCCCCTGGGGGGTAAATTGTGCTGCCTTGATGCCCCAGGGGATACTCCATGCCCTCAACCCCACTCCAGGGGACTGCAACCCCCTCAATCTCCCAAACATTGTCCCTTTTAAAGCTCGCTCTTGCCACTCAATCTTTCCTCTATCCCCTCCTGTTATGGTGATGTTCTGGGTATGTATCTGCTGTTGAACTTCTCTTGTGTCGCTCTACATTTACTTTGTGCAGGTCTTCAAAGCGCGTACGCCTCCCGAAGCTATTGCCCTGTGTAGCCGGCTGCTGGAATACACACCCTCTCTGCGCCTTTCACCTCTCGAATCTTGTGCACATCCATTCTTCGATGAACTTCGGGATCATTCGACACGGCTGCCTAATGGACGCGAGCTCCCGGAACTCTTCACCTTTACTTCAGCTGGTGAGTTTCAAATGCAGCAGCACAAACAGGTGAAAGAGTGCAAGCTCCAGGCCCACACAACCGCTTGCCTCAGCAGTCAGATTAACTCAGATATATCTTCCCTCAGCTCGCTCACTGCACAGACCGCACTATCCCTCAGCTCCGTCACTGCACAGACCCTGCAATCCCTCAGCTCCATCACTGCACAGACCCCACTATCCCTCAGCTCCATCACTGCACAGACCCCGCTATCCCTCAGCTCCGTCACTGCACAGACCCCACTATCCCTCAGCTCCGTCACTGCACAGACCCCACTAACCCTCAGCTCCATCACTGCACAGACCCCACTATCCCTCAGCTCCGTCACTGCACAGACCCCACTATCCCTCAGCTCCGTCACTGCACAGACCCCACTAACCCTCAGCTCCATCACTGCACAGACCCCACTATCCCTCAGCTCCATCACTGCACAGACCCCGCTATCCCTCAGCTCCATCACTGCACAGACCCCGCTATCCCTCAGCTCCGTCACTGCACAGACCGCACTATCCCTCAGCTCCGTCACTGCACAGACCCCACTAACCCTCAGCTCCGTCACTGCACAGACCCCGCTATCCCTCAGCTCCGTCACTGCACAGACCCCACTATCCCTCAGCTCCATCACTGCACAGACCCCACTATCCCTCAGCTCTGTCACTGCACAGACCCCACTATCCCTCAGCTCTGTCACTGCACAGACCCCACTATCCCTCAGCTCCATCACTGCACAGACCCCCCTTTCCCTCAGCTCTGTCACTGCACAGACCCCTCACTAACTGGCAGCCCCATCACCTTGTCAATTCGCCACACTAAGAGGGAGGCGGAGCAGCAGGAAGAAGCTCTAGGGTCCGGAACATTCTCAGTGCCCTCGTCCCCTCGGTCTCTCCACCTTCCCTGCACCCTCCTCCCCCCATCTCTTCGACCTCTGTCTCCCACAGATTATCAGGTTTGATTATCATTTTCTTTTCTTGTTGTAGAAGAGGGTGGAGCTTCCTCAGACATTCACAAGCCTTCGACAAGTGGCACCACAGCATCCAACGCCTCGTGAAAGAAGAGATTCCACAGCACAGTGACCCCGTCTCCTCTCTCCTCCCCACCTCCGTACCAACTCTCCCCTGGCCCTCCCTCCCTTGCTCCTCCCTCCCTCCCCCCCTTGACCCCTCTCCTCCCCCCTCGACCCCTCTCCTCCCCCCCTCGACCCCTCTCCTCCCCCCCTCGACCCCTCTCCTCCCCCCTCGACCCCTCTCCTCCCCCCCTCGACCCCTCTCCTCCCCCCCTCGACCCCTCTCCTCCCCCCCTCGACCCCTCTCCTCCCCCCCTCGACCCCTCTCCTCCCCCCCTCGACCCCTCTCCTCCCCCCCTCGACCCCTCTCCTCCCCCCCTCGACCCCTCTCCTCCCCCCCTCGACCCCTCTCCTCCCCCCCTCGACCCCTCTCCTCCCCCCCTCGACCCCTCTCCTCCCCCCCTCGACCCCTCTCCTCCCCCCCTCGACCCCTCTCCTCCCCCCCTCGACCCCTCTCCTCCCCCCCTCGACCCCTCTCCTCCCCCCCTCGACCCCTCTCCTCCCCCCCTCGACCCCTCTCCTCCCCCCCTCGACCCCTCTCCTCCCCCCTCGACCCCTCTCCTCCCCCCCTCGACCCCTCTCCTCCCCCCCTCGACCCCTCTCCTCCCCCCCTCGACCCCTCTCCTCCCCCCCTCGACCCCTCTCCTCCCCCCCTCGACCCCTCTCCTCCCCCCCTCGACCCCTCTCCTCCCCCCTCGACCCCTCTCCTCCCCCCCTCGACCCCTCTCCTCCCCCCTCGACCCCTCTCCTCCCCCCCTCGACCCCTCTCCTCCCCCCCTCGACCCCTCTCCTCCCCCCCTCGACCCCTCTCCTCCCCCCTCGACCCCTCTCCTCCCCCCTCGACCCCTCTCCTCCCCCCTCGACCCCTCCCCCTCCCCCCTCCCTCCCTCCCTCCCTCCCCCTCCCTCCCCACCCCTCCTCCCTCCCTCCTTCCTTCCCCCTCCCTCCCTCCTTCCCCCTCCCTCCTTCCTCCCCCTCCCTCCTTCCTTCCCCCTCCCTCCCTCCCTCCCTCCTTCCTTCCCCCTCCCTCCCTCCTTCCCCTCCCCCCTCCCTCCTTCCCCCCTCCCCCTCCCTCCTTCCTTCCCCCTCCCTCCCTCCCTCCTTCCTTCCCCCTCCCTCCCTCCCTCCCTCCCTCCTTCCTTCCCCCTCCCTCCCTCCTCCCTCCCTCCCTCCTTCCTTCCCCCTCCCTCCCTCCCTCCCTCCTTCCTTCCCCCTCCCTCCCTCCTTCCCCCTCCCTCCCTCCCTCCTTCCTTCCCCCTCCCTCCCTCCTTCCTTCCTTCCCCCTCCCTCCCTCCTTCCTTCCCCCTCCCTCCCTCCTTCCTTCCCCCTCCCTCCCTCCTTCCTTCCCCCTCCCTCCCTCCCTCCTCTCCCCCCCACCCTCCTCCCCTCCTTCCTTCCCCCTCCCTCCCTCCCTCCTTCCTTCCCCCTCCTTCCCTCCCTCCTTCCTTTCCCCCTCCCTCCTTCCTTCCCCCTCCTTCCCTCCCTCCTTCCTTTCCCCCTCCCTCCCTCCTTCCTTTCCCCCTCCCTCCCTCCTTCCTTTCCCCCTACCTCCCTCCCTCCTTCCTTTCCCCCTCCCTCCCTCCTTCCTTTCCCCCTACCTCCCTCCCTCCTTCCTTTCCCCCTACCTCCCTCCCTCCTTCCTTTCCCCCTCCCTCCCTCCTTCCTTTCCCCCTACCTCCCTCCCTCCTTCCTTTCCCCCTCCCTCCCTCCTTCCTTTCCCCCTCCCTCCCTCCTTCCTTTCCCCCTCCCTCCCTCCTTCCTTTCCCCCTCCCTCCCTCCTTCCTTTCCCCCTCCCTCCCTCCTTCCTTTCCCCCTCCCTCCCTCCTTCCTTTCCCCCTCCCTCCCTCCTTCCTTTCCCCC
>NW_027650725.1:0-48431 GCF_965287045.1 Carcharhinus amblyrhynchos
TAACACTGTCCCCCTCATCTAACACTCCCAGGACATGGTTACAGCTCGGGGTTAGATACAGAGTTAATGACTCGATCAGTTCCCGCACGGGTTAGATACAGAGTAAAGCTCCCTCTACACTGTCCCCCATCAAACACTCCCAGGACAGGTACAGCACGGGGTTAGATACAGAGTAAAGGCTCCCTCAGTATTACACTGTCCCCCCATCAAACACTCCCAGGACAGGTACAGCACGGGGTTAGATACAGAGTAAAGCTCCCTCTACACTGTCCCCCCATCAAACACTCCCAGGACAGGTACAGCACGGGGTTAGATACAGAGTAAAGCTCCCTCTACACTGTCCCCATCAAACACTCCCAGGACAGGTACAGCACGGGGTTAGATACAGAGTAAAGCTCCCTCTACACTGTCCCCATCAAACACTCCCAGGACAGGTACAGCACGGGGTTAGATACAGAGTAAAGCTCCCTCTACACTGTCCCCCCATCAAACACTCCCAGGACAGGTACAGCACGGGGTTAGATACAGAGTAAAGCTCCCTCTACACTGTCCCCCATCAAACACTCCCAGGACAGGTACAGCACGGGGTTAGATACAGAGTAAAGCTCCTCTACACTGTCCCCCATCAAACACTCCCAGGACAGGTACAGCACGGGGTTAGATACAGAGTAAAGCTCCCTCTACACTGTCCCCCATCAAACACTCCCAGGACAGGTACAGCACGGGGTTAGATACAGAGTAAAGCTCCCTCTACACTGTCCCCCCATCAAACACTCCCAGGCCAGGTACAGCACGGGGTTAGATACAGAGTAAAGCTCCCTCTACACTGTCCCCCCCCCATCAAACACTCCCAGGACAGGTACAGCACGGGGTTAGATACAGAGTAAAGCTCCCTCTATACTGTCCCCCATCAAACACTCCCAGGCCAGGTACAGCACGGGGTTAGATACAGAGTAAAGCTCCCTCTACACTGTGCCCCCATCAAACACTCCCAGGACAGGTACAGCACGGGGTTAGATAGGACAGGCAGATGCAGTATAATCTGGATAAATGTGAAATTATCCACTTTGGTAGCAATAATAGAAATAAAGACTATAATTTGAATGGGTGTAAATTGAGAGAGGCGGATACTCAGTGTGACCTTGATGTCCTTGTGTATCAGTCACTGAGAGTAAGCACAGAGGGAGCTTTTCTCTGGATCTAACCTTGTGTGAGGTGAAGGATTTCAGAGAATCAAATTTAGGTGTGAATTATACTGTAAATGGCAGAACCCTTCAGAACATTAATATACAGAGGGATCTGGGCGTACAGGTCCACAGCTCCCTAAAAGTGGCAACACGGGTGGCCAAGGTGATTAAGAAGATATATGACATGCTTGTCTTCATCAGCCGGGGCACTGAGAACAGGAGTTGGGAAATCATGTTGCAGCTTTGTAAAACCTTGGTTAGGCTGCATTTGGAGTATTGTGTGCAGTTCTGGTCACCACACTACCAGAAGGATGTGGAAGCTCTGGAGAGAGTGTAAAGAAGGTTCACCGGGATGTTGCCTGGTCTCGAGGGTGTTGACTATGAGGAGAGGTTGAATAAACTGTAAAATAATGAGGGGCACAGATCAGCTAGATAGTCAATATCTTTTCCCAAAGGTAGGGGAGTCTAAAACTAGAGGGCAGAGGTTTAAGGTGAGAGGGGAGACATACAAAAGGGCCCAGAGGGATAATTTTTTCCCAGAGGGTGGTGAGTGTCTGGAACAAGCTGCCAGAGGCAGTAGTAAAGGCGGATACAATTTTATCTTTTAAAAAGCATTTGGACAGTTACATGGATAAGATGGGTATAGAGGGATATGGGCCAAATGCGGGCAATTGGGATTAGCTTAGGGGTTTTAAAAAAGGAAAAGGGCAGCGTGGACAAGAGTTTCCATGCTGTAAATCTCAATGACTCTATAACTAGGATTGTTTTTACTGGAAAGACAGAGGTTGAGGGGAAACCTGACAGAGGGTCTACACAATGATGAGAGGCACGGATAGGGTGGATAGACAGAGGCTTTTCCCCAGGGTGGAAGGGTCAGTTACACGGCGGGGTGGGGGGGGAGGCAGCACAGGTTTAAGGTGAGAGGGGGGAAGTTTAAGGGAGATGTGAGGGGGGGGTTTTCACACAGAGACGGGGTGGGTGCCTGGAACGCGCTGCCGGGGTTGGGGGGGGAGGTGGCAGCAGGAACATTAGTAACATTGAAGAGGCAGGTGGATGGGTTCAGGAATAGGGAGGGAATAGAGGGATAGACACTGAGTAAGGACAAAGTTTAGTTCAAGCATCATGATCGGGACAGGCTCGGAGTGTGAACGGCCTGTTCTGTGCTGTACTGTTCTCTGAACTTTGTCTAGGCAGCGATGAGGGATAGACACTGAGTAAGGACAGGAGGGTTTCTTTAGTTCAGACGGGCATCACGATCGGCAGGGGGTTGGAGGGCCGAAGCTGTATTTTCCTTTGTTCCAGGTACAGCCGGCAGTGAAGTCCTCGAGTATCAGTCACTGACAGTAAGCACGCAGGTACAGCAGGCAGTAAAGAAGGGAAATGGTACATTCATAGCGAGGGGATTTGAGTATAGGGATAGGGATGTTTTACTGCAATTGTACAGGGCGTTGGTGAGACCATACCTGGAATATTGTGTACAGGTTTGGTCTCCTTATCTGAGGAAGGATGTCCTTGCTATAGAGGGAGCACAGCGAAGGTTTACCAGGCTGATTCCTGGGATGGCAGGTCTGTCATATGAGGAGAGACTGAGTGGGTTAGGATTATATTCACTGGAGTTTAGAAGAGTGAGAGGGAATCTGATAGAAACTTATAAAATTCACACAGGGTTAGACAGGGTAGATTCAGAAAGAATATTGTCGTAAGGAATGATGATATATTGGAGGGAATCTCAATGAAGCTTTGTGGGTAGAGTTAAGGAATTAAAAAGGGGCAGTTACGTTGTTAGATGTTTATTATCGATCCTCCGATAGTCAGAGGGATATTGAGGAGGAAATCTGTGCTCTGTTTGTGGAGGTGTGTAAAAACTAGAACAACAGGGATATTATATGCAGTGATTTCAACTTTCCCAACATTAACTGGGGGTATACACAGTGATAAGGGCTTGGATGGAGTAGATTTCTTAAAATGTGTACAGGAGAACTTTTTAAATCAATTTGTGGAGGAGCCAGCAGTGGTGGGAGCTGTGCTGGACCTGATTGTGGGGAAGGAAGCCAGACAGGTGGTTAAGGTGGTGGTGGGGGGAGCATTTTGGTGATAGCAATCACAACACGGTACAATTTCAGATTGTAACGTACATACCAAGTGCCCCCTGGCAGATATCAGTGCGCGTGGCTCCTTCAATGATAAACTGGGGATTATTGCAGATTTCCTGAGAGAGAATTGCAGAGAGATTATAAACAGATCGTACAAACTCAGACTAATAGCATCGACTTCCCTGTCAACACAGGGAGAGGGAGTAATCTCAACCAATATTAATAAACATATAAGAGCCTGAATACAGGGAGGTGCCAGAGGAGTAGAGAATGAGAACTCTCTCTCTTTGTTCATGAGATATGGGCATCATTGGCAGGGCCAGTGTTTATTACCCATCTCTGAGGGCATTTAACAGTCAGCCACATTGCTGTGGGTCTGGAGTCACGTCAGCCAGACTGGGTAATGATGGCAGTCCTCGAGCCAATTGAAGAGAGACCACCCAGATTCATATCGACAGATCGTGTTTGCCCCATTGAATGGAGTTTCACCATGAAGTAACTGAATGTTACTGAAGGAATGTGGTGGATGCTGTTGATATGGACTTTCAAAACATGTTTGACAAAGATGTACATTCTCACTGCCACCTTCTCAAGGGCTAACCGCTGATAGGTCATCAATGCCATTTAAAGATTCAGACCTCTGTCTCCAGCAGCCTTTGAGGAGCAGAATTCCAGAGTGTCAACACCCTCAGAGAGAAAACACTTCACTTCCCATCACTGCATCCATCATTATCCAGTGCTTCGAAAGGTTAGCCCTGGCACGAACAATTCCAGCCTCCCGGAATGCCTGGACCCATTACAGTTCACCTACCACCGCAACAGGTCCACAGCAGACACCATCTCCCTGGCCCTGCACTCAACCCTGGAACACCTAGATAACAAGGGCATGTGTGTCAGACTCCTATTCATTGACTACAGCTCAGCCTTCAACACCAGTATTCCCACAAAACTCATCTCCAAACTCCGTGGCCTGGGCCTCGGCTCCTCCCTCTGTGACTGGATCCTGAACTTCCTAACTCTCAGGCCACAATCAGTAAAGATCGGCAACACCACCTCCTCCTCGATCATCCTCAACACCGGTGCCCCACGAGGCTGTGTTCTCAGCCTCCGACTATACTCCTTATACACCTCTGACTGTGCGGCAAATTCCCCTCCCATTCGATTTTCAAGTTGGGGGGGAATCCGGGACCGGATGGGACGTACCCCAGGTTACTGTGGGAGGTGAGGGAGGTGATTGCAGAGCCCCTGGCGATGGTCTTTGCATCGTCGATGGAGACAGGAGAGGTTCGGGAGGGTTGGACGATTGCGGATGTGGTTCCTATTTTCAAGAAAGGGAACAGAGATAACCCGGGAAATTACCGACCGGTGAGTCTGACCTCAGTGGTTGGTAAGCTGATGGAGAGGATTCTGAGGGACAAGATTTATGAGCATTTAGGGAAGTTTAGGATGATCAGAAATAGTCAGCATGGATTTGTCAAGGACAGGTCGTGCCTTACGAGCCTAGTTGAGTTCTTTGAAAATGTGACTGAACACATTGACGAAGGAAGAGCGGTGGATGTGGTTTACATGGACTTCAGCAAGGCATTTGATAAGGTCCCCCATGCAAGACTGCTTGAGAAGGTGAGAGGGCATGGGATCCAAGGGGCTTTGGCCTTGTGGATCCAGAACTGGCTTGCCTGCAGAAGGCAGAGAGTGGTTGTGGATGGGTCTTTTTCTGCATGGAGGTCGGTCAGCAGTGGAGTGCCCCAGGGATCTGTTCTAGGACCCTTGTTGTTTGTCATTTTCATAAATGACCTGGATGAGGAAGTGGAGGGATGGGTTAGTAAGTTCACCGATGATACGAAGGTCGGTGGTGTTGTGGATGGTCTGGAAGGATGTCAGAAGTTGCAGCAGGACATAGGTAGGATGCAGGACTGGGCGGAGAAGTGGCAGATGGACTTCAACCCGGATAAATGTGTAGTGGTCCATTTTGGCAGAACCAACGGGATGAACGAGTACACTATCAAGGGCAGGAGTCTTAGTAGTGTTGAGGAGCAGAAGGATCTTGGGGTCCGGGTCCACAGGACTCTTAAATCGGCCTCGCAGGTGGAGGATGTGGTCAAGAAGGCGTATGGTGTACTGGCCTTCATTAATCGAGGGATTGAGTTTAAGAGTCGGGAGGTAATGCTGCAACTTTATAAGACCCTTGTCAGGCCTCATTTGGAGTACTGTGCGCAGTTCTGGTCGCCTCACTATAGGAAAGACGTAGAAGCTATTGAAAGGGTACAGAGGAGATTTACAAGGATGTTGCCTGGACTGGGAGGCATGCCTTATGAAGATAGGTTGAGGGAGCTGGGACTCTTTTCCCTGGAGAGACGAAGGTTGAGAGGCGACCTGATAGAGGTTTATAAAATGTTGAGAGGAATAGATAGGGTGGATTCTCAGAGGCTATTTCCCAGGGCTGAAATGGTCGCTACGAGAGGACACAGGTTTAAGGTGCTGGGGAGCAAGTACAGAGGAGATGTTAGGGGTAAGTTTTTCACTCAGAGGGTGGTGAGTGAGTGGAATCGGCTGCCGTCAGTGGTGGTGGAGGCGAACTCGCTGGGGTCTTTTAAAAGACTTCTGGATGAGTACATGGGATTTAATGGGATTGGGAGTTATAGATAGGCCTGGTAGGTATGGATATGATCGGCACAACTTGTGGGCCGAAGGGCCTGTTTGTGCTGTAGTGTTCTATGTTCTAAGTTTGCTGATGACACCACCGTAGTGGGTCGGATCTCAAACAATGATGAGACAGAGAACAGGAATGAGATGGAGAATCTGGTGAACTGGTGCGGCAATAATAATCTCTCCCTCAATCTCAACAAAACAGATTATCATCGACTTCAGGAAGTGTAAAGGAGAACATGCCCCGTCTACATCAACGAGGATGAAGTAGAAAGGGTCGAGAGCTTCAGGTTTTTAGGTGTCCAGATCACCAACAACCTGTCCTGGTCCCCCCCATGCCGACACTATAGTTAAGAAAGCCCCACCAACGCCTCTACTTTCTCAGAAGACTAAGGAAATTTGGCATGTCCGCTACGACTCTCACCAACTTTTACAGATGCCCCATAGAAAGCATTCTTTCTGGTTGTATCACAGCTCGGTCTGGGCTCCTGCTCTGCCCAAGACTGCAAGAAACTACAAAAGGGTGGTGAATGTAGCCCCCAATCCATCACACAAACCAGCCTCCCATCCATTGACACTTTCTATACTTCCCGCTGCCCTGGGAAAAGCAGCCGGCGTAACTAAGGATCACCCCCCACGCACCCCGGACATTCTCTCTTCCACCTTCTTCCGTCAGGAAAAAGATACAAAAGTCTGAGGTCCCGTACCGACCGACTCAAGAACAGCTTCTTCCCTGCTGCTGTCAGACTTTTGAATGGACCTACCTCACATTAAGCTGATCTTTCTCTACACCCTCACTGTGACTGTAACACTACATTCTGCACCCTCTCCTTTCCTTCTCTATCAATGGTATGCTCTGTCTGTATAGCGCACAAGAAACAATACTTTTCACTGTCTCCCCATACACGGGACAATAATAAATCCAACGTAATCACCCAACTCTGTTTTAAATGGACAATCCCTTATTTTTAAATAGTGGCTCTGAGTCACAGATTCTCCCCCAAAAGCAAACATCCTGTCCACACCCACCCTGTCAATACCCCTCAGGATCTGACGTGTCTTACTCTTCGAAACTCCAGCAGGTATGAACCTCGCCTCATCAAATCAAATCTCAGGGCAAGATTTACAAACCACGCTCCCCAAACATGGAAAATCTCACTGAGCTGAACAGTCCACCCCCCGGCACCACCGCCACCCCCCCCCCCCCAGGCCCCACTACCATTCCCACGGTGGGTGGAGCAGGAAAACTCCTCCGAGACAACCCGACAGCGCAGAAGGAGGCCACTCAGCCCATCGAGTCTGCACCAACCACAATCCCACCCAAGCCCAATTCCATAACTCCAAGCATTGATCCAACTAATCCCCCCCAAAACAAAGGGGCAATTCAGCATCACCAAACCACCTAACCCACACAGCTTTGGTTTGTGGCAGGAAACCAGAGCACCCAGAGGAAACCACGCAGACACGGGGAGAATGTGCAAACTCCACACAAACAGAGACCTGAAACCAGGATTGAACCAGGGTCCTGATGCTGAGAGGCAGCTGTGCCAATCACTGTGCCACCACGTGTCAATCATTTCCTCACAAAACATGCATAATCAAAAGGGGAAAAAAATCAAAAGGGGAAGCAGAAAGGTAGTGTTAATAGGGGACTCCACAGTGAGGGGGGCGGACAGGCGTTTTTGTGGACGTAGACGGGAGTCGCGGATGGTGGTTTGTCTCCCTGGGGCTGGGATCCGGGATGTCTCTGGGCGTGTCCCAGACATCCTGAAAGGGGAGGGTGAGGAACCAGAGGTTGTAGTACATATAGGTACTACTGACGTAGGCAAGAAGAGGGAGGCACTCGTGAAAAGGGACTATAGGGAACTGGGTAGGCAGCTGAGGAAGAGAAAAGCGAAGGTAGTAATCTCAGGATTGCTGTCTGTGCCACGGGAGAATGAGGGAAGAAATGAAATGAGGTGGAGGGTGAATGCGTGGCTGAGGGACTGGTGTAGAGGGCAGGGATTTCGGTTCCTAGATCACTGGGACCTCTTTAGGGGCAGGTGGGACCTGTACAGTAAGGACGGGTGGCACTTAAATCCCAGGGGGACTAATATCTTGGTGGGAAGACTGGCTAAGGCTACCGGGGGGACTTTAAACTAGAAAGGATGGGGGAAGGGAATTGTGATGGGGAGACTGGGACGGAGGAGGTTAGCTCCCAGGTAGGGGAGGACCGCAGGCAGTATGGGAGGGAGGTTAGACAGGGGGTGGAGAAGGGAAATGCCCAGACTGAGGGGCTGAAGTGTATATATTTTAACGCCAGGAGTGTAGTGAATAAGGTAGATGAGCTTAGGGCGTGGATTGCTGTTTGGGAATGTGATGTGGTGGCCATTACAGAGACTTGGATGTCTCAGGGACAGGACTGGGTACTTCAGGTGCCAGGTTTCAGATGCTTCAGGAAGGACAGGGAGGGTGGCAGAAGGGGTGGTGGAGTGGCACTGTTGATCAGGGACGGTGTCATGGCTGCAGAGAAAGAGGATGCCGTGGAGGGACTGTCTACAGAGTCTCTGTGGGTGGAAGTTAGGAACAGCAAAGCGTCGAAAACTTTGCTGGGTGTTTTCTATAGGCCACCCAATAGTGACAGGGAAGTTGAAGTGCAGATAGGGAAACAGATTCTGGAGAAATGTTTTAACAACAGAGTTGTCGTGATGGGAGACTTCAATTTCCCAAACATCGACTGGAATATCCCTAGGGTAAGGGGTTTGGATGGGGAGGAGTTTGTTAGGTGTGTTCAGGAAGGTTTCCTGACACAGTATGTGGATAAGCCTACGAGGGGAGAGGCTGTACTTGACCTGGTACTGGCGAATGAACCAGGGCAGGTGATAGATCTCTCGGTAGGGGAGCATCTTGGGAATGGTGACCATAATTCTATCTCCTTCACAATTGCATTGGAACGAGATAGGATCAGGCAGGCTAGGAAGGTGTTTGTCTGGAGTAAGGGGAAATACGAAGAAGTCAGGAAGTTACTTGGACAAATAAACTGGAAGGAGGCGTTCTTAGGGAAAAGTACCGAAGGAAGGTGGTGGATATTCAAGGAATGTTTGTCTGGAGCTATGCGTGACAACGTTCCGATGAGACAAGGGGGTTTTGGTAGGTCACGGGAACCGTGGTGCACAAAGGCTGTGTTGAACCTAGTCAGGAGGAAAAGGAAGGTGTACAAAAGGTTCAGGGAATTAGGAGAGGTTAAGGATCTTGAGGAGTATAAGGACTGTAGGAAGGAACTTAAAAGGGGAATTAGGAGAGCCAGAAGGGGTCATGAGAAGACCTTGGCGGGTAAGATTAAGGAGAATCCCAAGGCCTTCTATAAATATGTGAAAGGTAAAAGGATAAGAAGAGAAGGGATAGGACCTATAAAAGGTGAGGGGGGAAAGGTCTGTGTGGAACCAGAAGAAATGGCGGAGGTGCTTAACGAGTACTTCGCCTCAGTATTCACGGTGGAAGCCGATCTGGGAGATTTTGTTATGGATTTGCAGCAGATGGAAAAGATTGAGTACGTGAATATTAAGGAGGAGGATGTGTTAGAACTTTTGAATTCTATCAAGATTGATAAGTCGCCTGGACCAGATGGGATGTACCCCAGGATACTGTGGGAGGCGAGGGAAGAGATTGCAGAGCCCCTGGCGATGATCTTTGCGTCGTCAATGGAGACGGGAGAGGTTCCGGAGGATTGGAGGATTGCGGATGTAGTTCCTATTTTCAAGAAAGGGAACAGAGATAGCCCGGGAAATTACCGACCGGTGAGTCTGACCTCAGTGGTTGGTAAGCTGATGGAGAGGCTTCTGAGGGACAAGATTTACGAACATTTGGAGAGGTTTGACATGATCAGGAATAGTCAGCATGGATTTGTCAAGGGCAGGTCGTGCCTTACGAGCCTAGTTGAGTTCTTCGATAATGTGACTGAACACATTGACGAAGGAAGTGCAGTGGACGTGGTGTACATGGACTTCAGCAAGGCGTTTGATAAGGTCCCCCATGCAAGACTTCTTGAGAAGGTGAGAGGGCATGGGATCCAAGGGCCTTTGGCCTTGTGGGTCCAGAACTGGCTTGCCTGCAGAAGGCAGAGAGTGGTTGTGGATGGGGCTTTTTCTGAATGGAGGTCAGTCACCAGTGGAGTGCCCCAGGGATCTGTTCTGGGACCCTTGCTGTTTGTCATTTTCATAAATGACCTGGATGAGGAAGTGGAGGGATGGGTAAGTAAGTTCGCTGATGACACGAAGGTCGGTGGTGTTGTGGATGGTCTGGAAGGATGGCAAAAGTTGCAGCAGGACATAGATAGGATGCAGGACTGGGCGGAGAAGTGGCAGATGGACTTCAACGCGGATAAATGTGTAGTCGTCCATTTTGGCAGAACCAACGGGATGAACGAGTACACTATCAAGGGCAGAGGTCTGAGTAGTGTTGAAGAGCAGAAGGATCTTGGGGTCCGGGTCCACAGGACTCTTAAATCGGCCTCGCAGGTGGAGGATATGGTCAAGAAGGCGTATGGTGTACTGGCCTTCATTAATCAAGGGATTGAGTTTAGGAGTCAGGAGGTAGTGCTGCAACTTTATAAGACCCTTGTCAGGCCTCATTTAGAGTATTGTGTGCAGTTCTGGTCGCCTCACTATAGGAAAGATGTAGAAGCTATTGAAAGGGTACAGAGGAGATTTACAAGGATGTTGCCTGGACTGGGAGGCATGCCTTATGAAGTTAGGTTGAGGGAGCTGGGACTCTTTTCCCTGGAGAGACGAAGGTTGAGAGGCGACCTGATAGAGGTTTATAAAATGTTGAGAGGAATAGATAGGGTGGATTCTCAGAGGCTATTTCCCCGGGTTGAAATGGTTGCTACGAGAGGACACAGGTTTAAGGTGCGGGGAGGGAGGTTCAGAAGTGATGTTAGGGGTAAGTTTTTCACTCAGAGGGTGGTGAGTGAATGGAATCGGCTGCCGTCAGTGGTGGTGGAGGCGAACTCGCTGGGGTCTTTTAAAAGACTTCTGGATGAGTATATGGGGTTTAATGAGATTGAGGGTTATAGATAGGTGTTGATGTGATCGGCACAACTCGTGGGCCGAAGGGCCTGTTTGTGCTGTAGTGTTCTATGTTCTATAATTGCAGGTATTAATCTCAAAAACCTGAGGTACAGTACTGGCGGGGATGGGTCTGTCGCTGTATAACACTGGGGTACAGTACTGGTGGGGATGGGTCTGTCTCTGTATAACACTGGGGTACAGTACTGGTGGGGACGGGTCTGTCGCTGTATAACACTGGGGTACAGTACTGGTGGGGACGGGTCTGTCGCTGTATAACACTGGGGTACAGTACTGGTGGGGACGGGTCTGTCGCTGTATAACACTGGGGTACAGTACTGGTGGGGACGGGTCTGTCACTGTATAACACTGGGGTACAGTACTGGTGGGGACGGGTCTGTCACTGTATAACACGGGGGTACAGTACTGGTGGGGACGGGTCTGTCACTGTATAACACTGGGGTACAGTACTGGTGGGGACGGGTCTGTCGCTGTATAACACTGGGGTACAGTACTGGTGGGGATGGGTCTGTCACTATATAACACTGGGGTACAGTACTGGTGGGGACAGGTCTGTCACTGTATAACACTGGGGTACAGTACTGGTGGGGACAGATCTGTCACTGTATAACACTGGGGTACAGTACTGGTGGGGACGGGTCTGTCACTGTATAACACTGGGGTACAGTACTGGTGGGGACGGGTCTGTCTCTGTATAACACTGGGGTACAGTACTGGTGGGGACGGGTCTGTCACTGTATAACACTGGGGTACAGTACTGGTGGGGACAGGTCTGTCACTGTATAACACTGGGGTACAGTACTGGTGGGGACGGGTCTGTCTCTGTATAACACTGGGGTACAGTACTGGTGGGGACGGGTCTGTCGCTGTGTAACACTGGGGTACAGTACTGGTGGGGACGGGTCTGTCACTGTATAACACTGGGGTACAGTACTGGTGGGGACAGGTCTGTCACTGTATAACATTGGGGTACAGTACTGGTGGGGACGGGTCTGTCACTGTATAACACTGGGGTACAGTACTGGTGGGGACGGGTCTGTCTCTGTATAACACTGGGGTACAGTACTGGTGGGGACGGGTCTGTCGCTGTATAACACTGGGGTACAGTACTGGTGGGGACGGGTCTGTCGCTGTATAACACTGGGGTACAGTACTGGTGGGGACGGGTCTGTCACTGTATAACACTGGGGTACAGTACTGGTGGGGACAGGTCTGTCACTGTATAACACTGGGGTACAGTACTGGTGGGGACGGGTCTGTCGCTGTATAACACTGGGGTACAGTACTGGTGGGGACGGGTCTGTCACTGTATAACACTGGGGTACAGTACTGGTGGGGACGGGTCTGTCTCTGTATAACACTGGGGTACAGTACTGGTGGGGACGGGTCTGTCACTGTATAACACTGGGGTACAGTACTGGTGGGGACGGGTCTGTCGCTGTATAACACTGGGGTACAGTACTGGTGGGGACGGGTCTGTCTCTGTATAACACTGGGGTACAGTACTGGTGGGGACGGGTCTGTCACTGTATAACACTGGGGTACAGTACTGGTGGGGACGGGTCTGTCTCTGTATAACACTGGGGTACAGTACTGGTGGGGACGGGTCTGTCGCTGTGTAACACTGGGGTACAGTACTGGTGGGGACGGGTCTGTCACTGTATAACACTGGGGTACAGTACTGGTGGGGACAGGTCAGTCACTGTATAACATTGGGGTACAGTACTGGTGGGGACGGGTCTGTCACTGTATAACACTGGGGTACAGTACTGGTGGGGACGGGTCTGTCACTGTATAACACTGGGGTACAGTACTGGTGGGGACGGGTCTGTCGCTGTATAACACTGGGGTACAGTACTGGTGGGGACGGGTCTGTCGCTGTATAACACTGGGGTACAGTACTGGTGGGGACGGGTCTGTCACTGTATAACACTGGGGTACAGTACTGGTGGGGACAGGTCTGTCACTGTATAACACTGGGGTACAGTACTGGTGGGGACGGGTCTGTCGCTGTATAACACTGGGGTACAGTACTGGTGGGGACGGGTCTGTCACTGTATAACACTGGGGTACAGTACTGGTGGGGACGGGTCTGTCGCTGTATAACACTGGGGTACAGTACTGGTGGGGACGGGTCTGTCACTGTATAACACTGGGGTACAGTACTGGTGGGGACGGGTCTGTCGCTGTGTAACACTGGGGTACAGTACTGGTGGGGATGGGTCTGTCGCTGTATAACACTGGGGTACAGTACTGGTGGGGATGGGTCTGTCGCTGTATAACACTGGGATACAGTACTGGTGGGGACGGGTCTGTCGCTGTATAACACTGGGGTACAGTACTGGTGGGGATGGGTCTGTCGCTGTATAACACTGGGGTACAGTACTGGTGGGGATGGGTCTGTCTCTGTATAACACTGGGGTACAGTACTGGTGGGGACGGGTCTGTCGCTGTGTAACACTGGGGTACAGTACTGGTGGGGACGGGTCTGTCACTGTATAACACTGGGGTACAGTACTGGTGGGGACGGGTCTGTCGCTGTATAACACTGGGGTACAGTACTGGTGGGGATGGGTCTGTCTCTGTATAACACTGGGGTACAGTACTGGTGGGGACGGGTCTGTCGCTGTGTAACACTGGGGTACAGTACTGGTGGGGACGGGTCTGTCACTGTATAACACTGGGGTACAGTACCGGTGGGGACGGGTCTGTCGCTGTATAACACTGGGGTACAGTACCGGTGGGGACGGGTCTGTCGCTGTATAACACTGGGGTACAGTACCGGTGGGGACGGGTCTGTCACTGTATAACATTGGGGTACAGTACTGGTGGGGACGGGTCTGTCTCTGTATAACACTGGGGTACAGTACTGGTGGGGATGGGTCTGTCTCTGTATAACACTGGGATACAGTACTGGTGGGGACGGGTCTGTCACTGTATAACATTGGGGTACAGTACTGGTGGGGACGGGTCTGTCACTGTATAACACTGGGGTACAGTACTGGTGGGGACGGGTCTGTCACTGTATAACACTGGGGTACAGTACTGGTGGGGACGGGTCTGTCACTGTATAACATTGGGGTACAGTACTGGTGGGGACGGGTCTGTCACTGTATAACATTGGGGTACAGTACTGGTGGGGACGGGTCTGTCTCTGTATAACACTGGGGTACAGTACTGGTGGGGACGGGTCTGTCACTGTATAACATTGGGGTACAGTACTGGTGGGGACGGGTCTGTCTCTGTATAACACTGGGGTACAGTACTGGTGGGGACGGGTCTGTCTCTGTATAACACTGGGGTACAGCGGGGGGCAGTTCCGCTGTCAGTTTGCATTCTCTGTATGGGGAAGTTTCTTTTGAACACAGTTTTTCCAGAGTGAACTTGGCAGTGTGGATCGTTGGGAATGAGCTTCCTGTGGATCGTTGGGAATGAGCTGGCTTTCTGCTCCAGTTTAAACAGGTTTTGTGTGTTTTGCTCCAGGCTCCCTTTGCCCAGATCAGGGTGTGACCACTGTTTCCAATTCAGGCAACATTCTTGTTGGAAACACGTGGGATCGAGCGCTCTCTGCACAAGTCCTCTCTCCTCAGCGCCTGATATCTGGCTCTAAGCTCTGCTCCCACACCGCCGGTTTTAACCCCACAGAAAGTCGTGTTGGGGAGGCAGTCTTTCAGGCCTTGCTGTTTGATGGATTGGGGAACTCTGAGCAGAGTGAAGGGAACCTCACTCCCAGTGACTGCACTCACACCCAGAACCAGAGATTTGTGCAGGAGGGGGCCATTCGGCCCTGAGTCTGCAGCAATTTTTACCCACTAATCCTCCAATCCCGGGACAGTAAGGGGCAATTTAACCAATCCACCGAACCTGCACAGGAAACTGGAACACCCGGAGGAAACCCACGCAGACATGGGGAGAATGTGCAAGCTCCACACAGACAGCGAGTCGAGCTGTGAGGCAGCAGCACTAACTACTGTGCCACCGTGGGCCTGCTCCTGTTCTATTTCAGGAAAATCAAATGTCCCAGTACCAATTCCTAGGAAACCCCACAAGAATCTTCCTGAATCGGCTGCCGTCAGTGGTGGTGGAGGCGAACTCGCTGGGGTCTTTTAAAAGACTTCTGGATGAGTATATGGGGTTTTATGGGATTGAGGGTTATAGATAGGTCTATAGATTGGTAGGTGTTGATGTGATCGGCGCAACTCGTGGGCCGAAGGGCCTGTTTGTGCTGTAGTGTTCTATGTTCTAAAAACAGCCATTAACCCTTCACTCCCTGGTTCCTATGACCTCTGGAACCATTCCTGTAAACAATGAGGAGTGAGTTTGTGGGGGTGGCACAGTGGGTTAGCGCTGCTGTCTCACAGCGCCAGGGACCCGGGTTCGATTCCCGGGGGCACGGTGACACAGTGGGTTAGCACTGCTGTCTCACAGAGCCAGGGACCCGGGTTCGATTCCCGGGGGCACGGTGACACAGTGGGTTAGCACTGCTGCCTCACAGAGCCAGGGACCTGGGTTCGATTCCCGGGGGCACGGTGACACAGTGGGTTAGCACTGCTGTCTCACAGCGCCAGGGACCCAGGTTCGATTCCCGGGGGCACGGTGACACAGTGGGTTAGCGCTGCTGTCTCACAGCGCCAGGGACCTGGGTTCGATTCCCGGGGGCACGGTGACACAGTGGGCTAGCACTGCTGCCTCACAGCGCCAGGGACCCGGGTTCGATTCCCGGGGACACGGTGACACAGTGGGTTAACACTGCTGTCTCACAGCGCCAGGAACCCGGGTTCGATTCCCGGGGGGCACGGTGACACAGTGGGTTAACACTGCTACCTCACAGCGCCAGGGACCCGGGTTCGATTCCCGGGGGCACGGTGACACAGTGGGTTAACACTGCTGCCTCACAGCGCCAGGGACCCGGGTTCGATTCCCGGGGGCACGGTGACACAGTGGGTTAACACTGCTGCCTCACAGCGCCAGGGACCCGGGTTCGATTCCCGGGGACACGGTGACACAGTGGGTTAACACTGCTGTCTCACAGCGCCAGGAACCTGGGTTCGATTCCCAGGGGCACGGTGACACAGTGGGTTAGCACTGCTGTCTCACAGCGCCAGGGACCCGGGTTCGATTCCCCGGGGGCACGGTGACACAGTGGGTTAGCGCTGCTGTCTCACAGCACCCGAGACCCAGGTTCAATTCCCGGCTCAGGTCACTGTCTGTGTGGAGTCTGCACATTCTCCCCATGTCTGCGTGGGTTTCCTCTGGGTGCTCCGGTTTCCTCCCACAGTCCAAGGACGTGCCGGTTAGGGTGCATTGGCCGTGCTAAATCTCCCTCAGTGTAACCCGAACAGGCACCGGAGTGTGGCGACTAGGGGATTTTCACAGTAACTTCATTGCAGTGTTAATTTAAGCCTACCTGTGACACTAATAAATAAAGTTTAAACTCTTCAGCACTCTCCACAGTGTGGCATCCAGAACAGCACACAATATTCCAGCTGAGGTCTATCTAGTGTCTTGTATAAGTTCAGAACAAACTCCCTGCTCTTTAACTCTATTCATAAAACTCAGAATACTTTACCAACTGCTCTCCCCCGTCTGCTCCCTTCACTGAGCTCTGCACAGATACACCCTGCTTACTCTACTCCTGCCCCCTTTCAAAACCTTCATGCCGGTTTTACACTCTCTCCACATGTTCTTCCTGACTAAATGCATCACATTACTCCATATCGAGGCTCTCTCTGCCCACTCCACTAACTTGGCATTTCGAATTTCTACATTGTCCTCGTCACAAGTTTTGTATCATTCACAAACTCTGAAATTGTTCTCTGCGTACCAAGATCTGGATCATTAATATTAGGAAAAGCTAGGGTCCCAGTTCCGAAACCTGGGGAATTCCACTCCAAACTGAAATTCTCACAACACCAGCTTGAAGTCCACCAGGTTTATTTGGTAGCAAAAGCCACGAGCTTTTGGAGCGCTGCTCCTTCGTCAGGTAAGTGGGAGTGTCTGACAACTGAGCCAATTTTGAATCCACTTTATCAAATGACCCTGTATCCCATGTGAATTTACCCTCTTTATAAATCTCCCATGTGGGACCTTGTTAAAGGCTTTGCTGAAATCCACATAAACTACATCGACTGCACTACCCTCATCTACACACCTGGTCACCTCCTCAAAAAACTCAATCAGATTTGTTAGGCGTGACTCCCTCTGACAAAGCCATGACGACTCTCCCTGATCAAGCTTTGCCTCCCCAAGGGGCAGCACAGCGGCACAGTGGTTAGGACGGCTGTTTCCAGTGCCAGGGACCTGGGTTCAATTCCAATCTTGGGGCACTGTTTGCGTGGAGTCTGCACGTTCTCCCCGTGTCTGCGTGGGTTTCCTCCGGGTGCTCCAGTTTCCTCCCACAGTCCGAAAGGTGTGCGGGTTAGGTTGATTGGCCAGGATAAATTGTCCCTTAGTGCCTGGGGGATTAGCTCAGGTAAATACATGGGGTTAGGGGATAGGGCCTGGCTAGGATTGTGGTTGGTGGAAACTCGATGGGCTGAATGGCCTCCTTCTGCACTGTAGGAATTCTTCTACGTGCTGAGCAGAGATAGATGCTCTCCGTCAGAAGTTTCTCTCCTGCTGATGTGAGACTCACTGGTGTGTAATTCCCTGCTTTATCTCTACAACCCTTGATGAATATCGGAACCACATTAGCACCTCCCCTGTGCCCAGAGAGGGGCTGGTAATTTGGGTCAGAGTCCCTGCAATCCCCTCCCTTTCTTTGCTGGAGTGAGCGGAGCGGAGGTCGCGCGGAGCGGAGGTCGCGCGGAGCGGAGGTCGCGCGGAGCAAAGGTCGCGCGGAGCAAAGGTCGCGCGGAGCAAAGGTCGCGCGGAGCAAAGGTCGCGCGGAGCAAAGGTCGCGCGGAGCAAAGGTCGCGCGGAGCAAAGGTCGCGCGGTTACCTTTGTAAACATTTTTGCAGGCTTAGTAATGGTTTTTCTGCTTTAAAAACTAGAGAGGAAGTGGGCCACGGGGCTTTGTGGGAAGGGATTTCTTTTACCGCGCAAAGTTTAAAAGGAGGATTGCTGTCGGGAGTGGGCAGCGGAGTGAGCGGGCAGCGGAGTGAGCGGGCAGCGGAGTGAGCGGGCAGCGGAGTGAGCGGGCAGCGGAGTGAGCGGGCAGCGGAGTGAGCGGGCAGCGGAGTGAGCTGTAAGGGCTTAGGATCAAAGGGCTTGGCAGAAAAGGGCAGCGTAAGTTTGAGTTCTTAACCGTGTTCAGTAATTACTAAGAGACTGTGATGGAGGGGCATGTGATGTGCTGTTTCATAGAACATAACAGCGCAGAACAGGCCCTTCGGCCCACGATGTTGCGCCAACCAGCTTTTTTTTACAAAAAACAATGACCCACTAATCTAAACCAATCCCTTTTCGTCCATAAACCTATCCACCAATCTCTTAAACGCCCCCAAACTAGGCGCATTTACAACTGCAGCAGGCAGGGCATTCCAGTCCCTCACCACCCTCTGGGTAAAGAACCTGCCCCTGACATCCGTCCTATAACTACCCCCCCTTAATTTAAAGCCATGCCCCCTCGTGCTAGATTTCTCCATCCGAGGAAAAAGGCTATCACTGTCCACCCTATCTAAACCTCTAATCATCTTATATGTTTCAATAAGATCCCCTCTTAGCCGCCTTCTTTCCAGTGAAAACAACCCCAAATCCCTCAGTCTCTCCTCATAGGACCTCCCCTGCATACCAGGCAACATCCTGGTAAACCTCCTCTGCACCCTCTCCAAAGCCTCCACATCCTTCCTGTAATGTGGGGACCAGAACTGCACACAGTACTCCAAGTGCGGCCGCACCAGAGTTGTGTACAGTTGCAACATGTTTCTGTATGATGTGGGAGCTGGTGGACACCAGGGTCCTTCCCAGTGACCATGTCTGCAGTAAGTGCAGGTTGCTGGAGGAGCTCCAGCTCAAGGTAGATGAGCTGGCCTCTGAGCTACAGACACTGAGGCTCATTAGGGGGAGAGAGGGTGCCATTGTCAATGGGGTGCAAGTGATATCCACCCCCCCTAGACTGGCTAACTCTAAGGGTCAGGAACAGGAGGGGGCTACTGGGGGGAGGACGGAGGGGGGGGACCAAATGCCTCAGCCTCTCAATCTGCATAACAGGTTTGAGGTTCTTGCTTCCAGTGTGGACGAGGACGAGGGAGGTGAGGTTGGTGAGCAAACTGCACACGGTACAGTGATGCAGCAGGACATAGGCAAAGAGAAGGGGAAAAGGAATGTAGTAGTAATTGGGGATAGTGGGGTGAAGGGTATTGACACTGTCCTTTATCACAATGACGAAGAGCACAGAAGGGTGTGTTGTCTGCCTGGTGCTCGGGTCCAGGATGTCGCAGCTGGGCTGCAGAGGAACCTGGAGTGGGAGGGTGAGAACCCGGTCGTTGTGGTACATGTGGGTGCCGGCGACGTAGGCAAAATGCGGACTGGGGATCTGGGGAGGGAGTTTGAGAAGCTGGGAATGGAATTAAAAAGTAGAACCGACAAGGTGGTCATCTCTGGGCTACTGCCTGAACCGAGTGCAGACGGGCGTAGGGTTGACAGGATTAAGGAAGTGAATGGGTGGCTCAGGGATTGGTGTGGGAGGAATGGGTTCGAATTTATGGGGCATTGGCATCAGTATTGGGGTAGGTGGGACCTGTTTGGGCGGGATGGGGTTGGTCTGAATCGTGCTGGGACCAGAGTGCTGGCGAATCGTGTAGATAGGACTGTAGACAGGGCTTTAAACTAATTTGGGGGGGGGGGGGTGTGGTGGCGGCGGCGCAGGGGTGGGATGGGACAAATTACAACGTCTACAGTAAAGGAGAGGGTACAGGTACGGGAAAAGCATAATAAAGGGAGTAGGGGGCGTGAGTAAGGTTGACAGCGTTCCTTCAAATAGGGTCCAGGTGAAGGCTGGGATGAAGGCACTTTATCTGAATGCACGAAGCATTCGGAATAAAGTGGATGAGTTGATGGCGCAGATCAGCACAAATGGATATGATCTGGTGGCCATTACAGAGACGTGGCTGCAAGGTGACAGGGACTGGGAGCTGAATGTCCAGGGGTATCAAGTGTTTAGGAAGGATAGGCAGGAGGGAAAAGGGGGGGGGGTGTAGCTCTGCTGATTAAGGATAGCATCAGGGTGGTAGCAAGGGATGATATAGGAACCAAAGAGCAGAACGTGGAATCGTTGTGGGTGGAGATTAGGAACAGCAAAGGGAGGAAGACGCTGGTGGGTGTCGTCTTAGGCCCCCGAATAATGATCTGGAGGTGGGGCAGGCTGTTAACACGCAAATAAATGATGGGTGCAGAAACGGAGCGGCGATAATTATGGGGGATTTTAATCGGCATATTGATTGGTTGACCCAAGTCAGACGCGGTGGGCTTGAAGAAGAGTTCTTGGAATGCTGTTGGGATAGTTTCCTTGAACAGTGTGTGACGGAACCAATGAGGGAGCGAGCTATCTTAGATCTGGTGTAGTGTGACAAGGCAGGAAGAATTAGGGATCTTATTGTGAGGGGTCCTCGTGGGACGAGCGATCATAGTATGATTGAGTTTTTGATGCAGATGGAGGATGAGAAAGTAGGGTCCCGAACCTGTGTCCTCTGTTTGAACAGAGGGGAGTACGATAGGATGAGAGAGGAATTGGCAAATGTAGATTGGGGGCGCAGATTGGTTGGTAGGACGGCTGAGGAACAGTGGAGGATCTTTAAGGAGATCTCTTTCGGTGCTCAGCAGAAATATATTCCGATGGTAAAGAAGGAATGTAGGAGAAGGGATAACCAGCCGTGGTTATCGAAGGAAATAAAGGACAGCATTAAATTAAAAGCTCATGCGTTCAGAGTGGCTAAAAGTAGTGGGCGATTAGAAGATTGGGAAAGGTTTAAAAATCAACAAAGAATGACTAAGAAGTTAATAAAGAAAGGAAGGATAGACTATGAAGCTAAACTAGCACTAAATATAAAAAAGGGCAATAAGAGTTTTTACAAATATATAAAGAAGAGGAGGCTGGCTAGAGTGAATGTTGGACCCTTAGAGGATGAGAGGGGAGATTTAGTGGTGGGAGATGAGGAAATGGCTGAGGCCTTAAATAAGTTTTTTGCCTCGGTCTTCACGGAGGAGGGTACAAATAGCTTACCGAATATTAAAGATAGAAGGATGGTAGGAGTTGAGGGCCTGAATGCGATTACTGTCACTAGAGAGGTAGTGCTTGATAGACTAACGGGACTGATGGTGGACAAGTCCCCAGGACCGGATGGAATGCATCCCGGGGTTCTGAAGGAAATGGCAGAGGTGATAGTGGATGCCTTAGTGATTATTTACCAAAATTCGCTGGATTCCGGGGAAGTGCCGGAAGATTGGAAAATGGCTAATGTTACGCTGCTGTTTAAAAAAGGTAGCAGACAAAAGGCAGAGAATTATAGGCCGGTCAATTTAATTTCTGTAGTTGGAAAAATGCTGGAATCCGTCTTCAAAGAAGAAATAGCGAGGCATCTGGAAAGGAATGGTTTGATCGAGTTGACACAGCACGGATTCGTTAAGGGGAAGTCGTGTTTGACGAATTTATTGGATTTCTTTGAGGATGTGACTAGTGCGGTAGACAGAGGGGAACCGGTGGATGTGGTGTTTTTAGATTTCCAGAAGGCGTTCTATAAGGTGCCTCATAAAAGGTTGCTGCAAAAGGTTACGGTGCACGGAGTTGGGGGTAAGGTGTTAGCGTGGATAGAGGGTCGGTTGTCTAATAGGAAGCAGAGAGTTGGTATCAATGGGTGCTATTCTGATTGGCGGTTGGTGACTAGTGGAGTGCCGCAGGGATCGGTGCTGGGGCCTCAACTATTTACCATTTATATAGACGATCTGGAGGAGGGGGCTGAGTGTAGGGTGACAAAATTTGCTGATGACATGAAGATGGGTGGAAAAGCAAATTGTGTGGAAGGTGTGGAAAGTCTGCAGAGGGATCTGGATAGGCTGAGCGAGTGGGGAGGACCTGGCAGATGGAGTATAATGTTAGCAAGTGTGAGGTTATCCACTTTGGCAGAAATAATAGTAGGAGGGATTACTATTTAAAGGGCGAAAAGCTGCAGCATGCTACGGTGCAGAGGGACCTGGGGGTCCTTGTGCATGAGTCGCAAAAACCCAGTCTGCAGGTGCAGCAGGTGATCAAGAAGGCGAATGGGATGCTGGCCTTCATAGCGAGGGGGATAGAATATAAAAGTAGGGAGGTCTTGCTGCAACTGTACAGGCACTGGTGAGGCCGCAGCTGGAGTACTGTGTGCAGTTTTGGTCACCGCATTTGCGCAAGGATATTTTGGCCTTGGAGGGAATGCAGAGGAGGTTCACTAGGCTGATACCGGAGGTGAGGGGGTTGGACTATGAAGAGAGGCTAAATAGACTGGGTCTGTACTCGTTGGAGTTTAGAAGGATGAGGGGGGATCTTATAGAGACGTATAAGATAATGAATGGGATGGATAGGATAGAGGTGGAGAGATTCTTCCCGCTCAGAAAGGACAGCAGGACTAGAGGGCACAGCCTCAAGATAAAGGGGGAGCGGTTTAGAACGGAGTTGAGGAGGAACTTCTTCACTCAAAGGGTGGTGAATCTCTGGAATTCTCTGCCCGTTGAAGTGGTGGAGGCTACCTCGCTAAATATATTTAAGTCACGGGTAGATAGGTTTCTGATAGACAGGGGAATTAAAGGTTATGGGGAGAAAGCGGGAAAGTGGAACTGATCCATTTCAGATCAGCCATGATCTTATTGAATGGCGGGGCAGGCTCGAAGGGCTAGATGGCCCACTCCTGCTCCTATTTCTTATGTTCTTACCTCCCACAGCAGCCTGAGGCACAGTTCACCTGGACCTGGAGATTTATCCACTTTTCATAAGAACATAAGAACATAAGAACATAAGAAATAGGAGCAGAAGTAGGCCATCTGGCCCTTCGAGCCTGCCCCGCCATTCAATAAGATCATGGCTGATCTGTCGTGGCTCAGTTCCACTTTCCCGCCCTCTCCCCATAACCCTTAATCCCTTCTCTTATCAAAAACCCATCAACCCGCTTCTTAAAAATATTTAGCGAGGCAGCCTCCACCACTTCAACGGGCAGAGAATTCCAGAGATTCACCACCCTTTGAGTGAAGAAGTTCCTCCTCAACTCCGTTCTAAACCGCCCCCCCTTTATCTTGAGGCTGTGCCCCCTAGTCCTACTGTCTTTTTTGAGCGGGAAGAGTCTTTCCACCTCTATCCTATCCATCCCATTCATCATCTTATACGTCTCAATGAGATCTCCCCTCATTCTTCTAAACTCTAACGAGTACAAGCCTAGTTTATTCAGCCTCTCCTCATAGCTCAACCCCCTCAACTCCGGTATCAGCCTAGTAAACCTCCTCTGCACTCCCTCCAAGGCCAAAATATCCTTTTCAGGCTGCCAACACCTCCAGTACCTTGTCCTTTCACAGTCTCTCTCCCTGACCATCCTCCTCATTCTCTTGGGTGAAGACAGATGTCAAGTATTCATTCAACACTCTACCAAAGTCCTGTGGCTCCATCACAGATTGTCCCCTTCGTCTCTAATGGGCCCCACTCTTTCCCTAACTATCCTCTTCCCATTGATTTCGAATATTTTACAATTTTCCCTATTTTTACCAGTCAGAGCTTTCTCAGATCCCCTCTTTGCATTCCTAATTGCTTTTTAAAACTCCACCCTGCACTTTCTAACCTCACTAAAGCCTGATTTGTTCCCCTTCTACTTGTTAAAAGCCTCTCTTTCCTTCTCTTTGTATCCGGAATATCCCTGGATATAACGTGGGACTTTATAGGATTGAGGGTTATAGATAAGCTGAGCAGGTAGGGATAGGTTTGGTGTAACTTGTGGGCCGAAGGGCCTGTTTGTCTGTAGTTTTTCTATGATTCTGTAACTGATCCTGTCCCAGTGCCCTGTAAACTTCCGGATCTGACAGTTTATCCAACATTTCCTCCTCATCAGTTTTCACTCACTCTGGTGTCTGATCGACTCCCTCCAGTAGTCAGAGAGGTTTACAGCAGGGAAAGAGACCCTTCGGCCCAACTTCTCCATGCTGACCCTTTTGTTTAAAACCCTAAGCTAGTCCCAATGACCCGCATTTGGCCCATATCCCTCTGTACCCATCGTACCCATGTAACTGTCTAAATGCTTTTTAAAAGATAAAATTGTACCTGCCTTTATACTACCTCTGGCAGCTTGTTCCAGACACTCACCACCCTCTGGGAAAAAATTGCCCCTCTGGACACTTTTGTATCTCTCCCCTCTCACCTTAAACCTCTGCCCTCTAGTTTCAGACTCCCCTATCTTTGGGAAAAGATATTGACTATCTAGCTGATCTGTGCCCCTCATTATTTTATAGACCTCTATAAGATCACCCCTCAGCCTCCTACGCTCCAGAGAAAAATGTCCCAGACTATCCAGTCTCTCCTTATAACTCAAACCATCAAGTCCCAGTAGCATCCTAGTAAATCTTTTCTGCACTCTTTCTCGTTTAATAATATCTTTTCTATAATAGAACATAGAACATTACAGCGCAGTACAGGCCCTTCAGCCCTCGATGTTGTGCCGACCAGTGGAACCAATCTAATGACCCTCTAACCTAAACTATTCCAATGTTATCCATATGCCTATCCACTGACCATTTGAACGCCCTTAAAGTTGGCGAGTCCACAACAGCTGCAGGCAGGACATTCCACGACCTTACTACCCTCTGAGTAAAGAACCTACCTCTGACATCCGTCCCATAATTACCACCCCTTAATTTAAAGCTATGTCCCCTCGTGTTAGCCATCACCATCCGAGGAAAAAGACTCTCACTGTCCACCCTATCTAACCCTCTGATCATCTTGTATGCCTCAATTAGGTCACCTCATAACCTTCTTCTCTCTAACGAAAACAACCTCAAGTCCCTCAGCCTTTCTTCATAAGACCTTCCCACCATACCAGGCAACATCCTGGTAAACCTCCTCTGCACCCTTTCTAATGCCTCCACACCTTTCTTATAATGCGGCGACCAGAACTGTACGCAATACTCCAAGTGCGGCCGCACCAGAGTTTTGTACAGTTGCAACATGATCTCACGGCTCCGAAATTCAATCCCTCTACCAATAAAAGCTAACACACCGTACGCCTTCTTAACAACCTTATCAACCTGGGTGCCAACTTTCAGGGAGCTATGCACGTGTACACCGAGATCTCTCTGCTCGTCAACACTACTAAGAGACCTTCCATTAGCCCTATATTCTGTACTCCTGTTACTCTTACCAAAGTGAATCACCTCACACTTTTCCGCATTAAACTCCATCTCCCACCTCTCGGCCCAGCTCTGCAGCTTATCTATGTCCCTCTGCAAACTGTAACATCCATCCTCACTGTCTACAACTCCTCCAACTCTGGTGTCATCAGCAAATTTACTAACCCATCCTTCTACACCCTCATCTAGGTCATTTATAAAAATGACAAACAGCAGTGGCCCCAAAACAGATCTCTGAGGTACACCACTAGTAACTGAACTCCAGGTTGAATATTTCCCATCAACCACCACCCTCTGTCTTCTATCAGCTAGCCAATTCCTGATCCAAACTGCTAAATCACCCTCAATCCCATGCATCTGCATTTTCTGCAGTATCCTAACACGGGGAACCTTATCAAACGCTTTGCTAAAATCCATCTACACCACATCAACTGCCTTACCCTTATCCACCTCTTTGGTCACCTTTTCAAAAAACTCGATAAGGTTTGTGAGGCACGACCTACCCTTCACAAAACCGTGTTGACTATCCCTAATCAATTTATTTCCCTCTAGGTGATTATAAATCCTATTCCCTTATAATTCTTTCCAATAATAGGGTGACCAGAACTGTACACAGTATTCCAAGTGTGGCCTTACCAATGTCTTGTACAACTTTAACAAGACGTCCCAACTCCTGTATTCAATGTTGTGACCAATGAAACCAAGCATGCCGAATGCCTTCTTCACCACTCTGTCCACCTGTGACTCCACTTTCAAGGAGCTATGAACCTGTACCCCTAGATCTCTTTGTTCTGTAACTCTCCCCAGTGCCCTACCATTAACTGAGTAACTCCTGCCCTGGTTCAATCGACCAAAATACATCACCTCACATTTATCTAAATTAAACTCCATCTGCCATTCATCAGCCCACTGGCCCAATTGATCAAGATCCCGTTGCAATTGGAGATAACTTTCTTCACTGTCCACTGTGCCACCAATCTTGGTGCCATCTGCAAACTTACTAACCATGCCTCCTATATTCTGATCCAAATCATTAATATAAATGACAAATAACAGTGGGCCCAGCACTGATCCCTGAGGCACACCGCTGGTCACAGGCCTCCAGTTTGAAAAACAACTCTCTACAACCACCCTCTGGCTTCTGTTAAGAAGCCAATTCTGTCTCCATTTAGATCCCTCACCCTGGATCACGTGAGATTTAACTTTATGCAACAGCCTACCACGTGGTACCTCGTGAAAGACAAGGCCAGTAAATGCCAACATTTTGTTCCTTAGAAAGCAGACAGAGTAAGGACGGAGGTTTCATTACTAACCCAAATGACTGAATGACAATCTGCTAGTTTCTTGGTCGGTGATTCTGTGGATTACTAATTCAGTTTTATCTAACCCAACAATCTCCTATCTCAAAATGTCAATTTGATTTCCAGCTGGCCACCCCTCACCAAGGAGTGAGGAGGACCCTTTATTTAAAGTGACCATACACAAGGCACACATGAGTACAGAGGGATATTTCTACACAATTTAAACTGGGATCTTCACAACTTATTTACATTCATCACTGAAGTTCTTCCCAGGCACTCAGTGTGGTAGATGGGAGATGCATTCCACCCTGTTAACACACACTGAGCTCTCTCTCTCTGATTAACACACACTGAGCTCTCTCACACACACACTGAGCTCTCTCTCTGGTTAACAGGGAGACTGGAAGCTGGGAGACTCTTTCTCTCTGGTTAACAGGGAGACTGGAAGCTGGGAGACTCTCTCTCTCTGGTTAACAGGGAGACTGGAAGCTGGGAGACTCTCTCTCTCTCTCTCTGGTTAACAGGGAGACTGGAAGCTGGGAGACTCTCTCTCTCTGGTTAACAGGGAGACTGGAAGCTGGGAGACTCTCTCTCTCTCTCTCTGGTTAACAGGGAGACTGGAAGCTGGGAGACTCTCTCTCTCTGGTTAACAGGGAGACTGGAAGCTGGGAGACTCTCTCTCTCTCTCTCTGGTTAACAGGGAGACTGGAAGCTGGGAGACTCTCTCTCTGGTTAACAGGGAGACTGGAAGCTGGGAGACTCTCTCTCTCTCTCTGGTTAACAGGGAGACTGGAAGCTGGGAGTCTCTCTTTCTCTCTGGTTAACAGGGAGACTGGAAGCTGGGAGACTCTCTCTCTCTGGTTAACAGGGAGACTGGAAGCTGGGAGACTCTCTCTCTCTCTCTGGTTAACAGGGAGACTGGAAGCTGGGAGACTCTCTCTCTCTCTGGTTAACAGGGAGACTGGAAGCTGGGAGACTCTCTCTCTCTGGTTAACAGGGAGACTGGAAGCTGGGAGACTCTCTCTGGTTAACAGGGAGACTGGAAGCTGGGAGACTCTCTCTCTCTCTGGTTAACAGGGAGACTGGAAGCTGGGAGACTCTCTCTGGTTAACAGGGAGACTGGAAGCTGGGAGACTCTCTCTCTCTGGTTAACAGGGAGACTGGAAGCTGGGAGACTCTCTCTCTCTCTCTGGTTAACAGGGAGACTGGAAGCTGGGAGACTCTCTCTCTCTGGTTAACAGGGAGACTGGAGGCTGGGAGACTCTCTCTGGTTAACAGGGAGACTGGAAGCTGGGAGACTCTCTCTGGTTAACAGGGAGACTGGAAGCTGGGAGACTCTCTCTGGTTAACAGGGAGACTGGAAGCTGGGAGACTCTCTCTCTCTCTCTGGTTAACAGGGAGACTGGAAGCTGGGAGACTCTCTCTGGTTAACAGGGAGACTGGAAGCTGGGAGACTCTCTCTGGTTAACAGGGAGACTGGAAGCTGGGAGACTCTCTCTCTCTGGTTAACAGGGAGACTGGAAGCTGGGAGACTCTCTCTGGTTAACAGGGAGACTGGAAGCTGGGAGACTCTCTCTCTGGTTAACAGGGAGACTGGAAGCTGGGAGACTCTCTCTCTCTGGTTAACAGGGAGACTGGAAGCTGGGAGACTCTCTCTCTCTGGTTAACAGGGAGACTGGAAGCTGGGAGACTCTCTCTCTCTGGTTAACAGGGAGACTGGAAGCTGGGAGACTCTCTCTCTCTCTGGTTAACAGGGAGACTGGAAGCTGGGAGACTCTCTCTGGTTAACAGGGAGACTGGAAGCTGGGAGACTCTCTCTGGTTAACAGGGAGACTGGAAGCTGGGAGACTCTCTCCCTCAGCATTTCCAGCAGAGTTGAGTTGTTGCAGGATTCGGTTTGAAACGTCCCGCAGTGTTTAACTTTTGAAACTTACCCTGGGTCTTTTCCAGACAATATCCCGGGTTTTGTAGGAGTTGGGAGCCAGTTCCTTGTATCCCAGTGAGAAGGGAGAGGCTGGGAAGCTGGAATCCTGGAATAAGGAGCCTGTTTGGAGACAGTGATCCCGCAGCGATTCGAAATCCTGGCCGAGGAATGTCTTGGCCAGTTTACTGGAACCCAGTCCGTTCTGTCTCTGCCGAGAGTGGAGAATATTCAGAGACATCCCAGACATTCTTCCCAGCCTGAGAACAACAGACAGAGGCTAAGGGAGTGACTGAGAGAGGGTGTGGTCCCTTATAGAAAGGAGTTCTTAAAATCACACCCTCAACATTCCTCTAACAAACTGACATCAGATTCCACAGAGAGAGAGAGAGTCTGTACTGAGCCCAGAGAGAGAGAGAGAGTCTGTACTGAGACCAGAGAGAGAGAGAGAGAGAGTCTGTACTGAGCCCAGAGAGAGAGAGAGAGTCTGTACTGAGCCCAGAGAGAGAGAGAGAGTCTGTACTGAGACCAGAGAGAGAGAGAGAGAGTCTGTACTGAGCCCAGAGAGAGAGAGAGAGTCTGTACTGAGACCAGAGAGAGAGAGAGAGTCTGTACTGAGACCAGAGAGAGAGAGAGAGAGTCTGTACTGAGCCCAGAGAGAGAGAGAGAGTCTGTACTGAGCCCAGAGAGAGAGACAGAGTCTGTACTGAGACCAGAGAGAGAGAGAGAGAGTCTGTACTGAGCCCAGAGAGAGAGAGAGAGAGAGTCTGTACTGAGCCCAGAGAGAGAGAGAGAGTCTGTACTGAGCCCAGAGAGAGAGAGAGTCTGTACTGAGTCTAGAGAGAGAGAGAGAGACAGTCTGTACTGAGTCTAGACAGAGAGAGAGAGAGTCTGTACTGAGCCCAGAGAGAGAGAGAGAGAGTCTGTACTGAGCCCAGAGAGAGAGAGAGAGTCTGTACTGAGCCCAGAGAGAGAGTGAGAGAGAGAGTCTGTACTGAGCCCAGAGAGTGAGAGAGAGAGTCTGTACTGAGCCCAGAGAGAGAGAGAGAGAGTCTGTACTGAGCCCAGAGAGAGAGAGAGAGTCTGTACTGAGCCCAGAGAGAGAGAGACAGAGAGTCTGTACTGAGCCCAGAGAGAGAGAGAGAGTCTGTACTGAGCCCAGAGAGAGAGAGAGAGAGTCTGTACTGAGCCCAGAGAGAGAGTGAGAGAGTCTGTACTGAGCCCAGAGAGAGAGAGAGAGAGTCTGTACTGAGCCCAGAGAGAGAGAGAGAGAGTCTGTACTGAGCCCAGAGAGAGAGAGAGAGAGTCTGTACTGAGCCCAGAGAGAGAGAGAGAGAGTCTGTACTGAGCCCAGAGAGAGAGAGAGAGAGAGAGTCTGTACTGAGCCCAGAGAGAGAGTGAGAGTCTGTACTGAGCCCAGAGAGAGAGAGAGAGAGTCTGTACTGAGCCCAGAGAGTCTGTACTGAGCCCAGAGAGAGAGAGAGAGTCTGTACTGAGCCCAGAGGGAGAGAGAGAGTCTGTACTGAGCCCAGAGAGAGAGAGAGAGAGTCTGTACTGAGCCCAGAGAGAGAGTGTCTGTACTGAGCCCAGAGAGAGAGAGAGAGAGTCTGTACTGAGCCCAGAGAGAGAGAGAGAGTCTGTACTGAGCCCAGAGAGAGAGAGAGAGTCTGTACTGAGCCCAGAGAGAGAGAGAGAGAGAGAGTCTGTACTGAGCCCAGAGAGAGAGAGAGAGTCTGTACTGAGCCCAGAGAGAGAGAGAGAGTCTGTACTGAGCCCAGAGAGAGAGTGTACTGAGCCCAGAGAGAGAGAGAGACAGAGTCTGTACTGAGCCCAGAGAGAGAGAGAGAGTCTGTACTGAGCCCAGAGAGAGAGAGAGACAGAGTCTGTACTGAGCCCAGAGAGAGAGAGAGAGTCTGTACTGAGCCCAGAGAGAGAGTGTACTGAGCCCAGAGAGAGAGAGAGACAGAGTCTGTACTGAGCCCAGAGAGAGAGAGAGAGTCTGTACTGAGCCCAGAGAGAGAGTGTACTGAGCCCAGAGAGAGAGAGAGTCTGTACTGAGCCCAGAGAGAGAGAGAGTGTACTGAGCCCAGAAAGAGAGAGAGTCTGTACTGAGCCCAGAGAGAGAGAGAGAGAGAGAGAGTCTGTACTGAGCCCAGAGAGAGAGAGAGAGTCTGTACTGAGCCCAGAGAGAGAGAAAGAGTCTGTACTGAGCCCAGAGAGAGAGAGAGAGTCTGTACTGAGCCCAGAGAGAGAGAGAGAGAGTCTGTACTGAGCCCAGAGAGAGAGAGAGAGAGTCTGTACTGAGCCCAGAGAGAGAGTGAGAGAGAGAGTCTGTACTGAGCCCAGAGAGAGAGAGAGAGTCTGTACTGAGCCCAGAGAGAGAGAGAGAGAGTCTGTACTGAGCCCAGAGAGAGAGAGAGAGAGTCTGTACTGAGCCCAGAGAGAGAGAGAGAGAGTCTGTACTGAGCCCAGAGAGAGAGAGAGAGAGAGAGAGTCTGTACTGAGCCCAGAGAGAGAGAGAGAGTCTGTACTGAGCCCAGAGAGAGAGAGAGAGTCTGTACTGAGCCCAGAGAGAGAGAGAGAGAGAGAGAGTCTGTACTGAGTCTAGACAGAGAGAGAGAGAGTCTGTACTGAGTCTAGACAGGGAGAGAGAGAGAGAGAGAGTCTGCACTGTGTCTAGACAGAGAGCGAGAGTCTGCACTGAGTCTAGACAGAGAGAGCGTGCACTGAGTCTAGACAGAGAGAGCGTGCACTGAGTCTAGACAGAGAGAGCGTGCACTGAGTCTAGACAGAGAGAGCGTGCACTGAGTCTAGACAGAGAGAGCGTGCACTGAGTCTAGACAGAGAGAGCGTGCACTGAGTCTAGACAGAGAGAGCGTGCACTGAGTCTAGACAGAGAGAGCGTGCACTGAGTCTAGACAGAGAGAGCGTGCACTGAGTCTAGACAGAGAGAGCGTGCACTGAGTCTAGACAGAGAGAGCGTGCACTGAGTCTAGACAGAGAGAGCGTGCACTGAGTCTAGACAGAGAGAGCGTGCACTGAGTCTAGACAGAGAGAGAGAGAGAGTCTGTTCTGAGCACTGAGTCTAGACAGAGAGAGTCTGCACTGAGTCTGGACAGAGAGAGAGTCTGCACTGAGTCTAGACAGAGAGAGAGTCTGCACTGAGTCTAGACAGAAAGAGAGTCTGCACTGAGTCTAGACAGAGAGAGAGAGTCTGCACTGAGTCTAGACAGAGAGAGAGTCTGCACTGAGTCTAGACAGAGAGAGAGTCTGCACTGAGTCTAGACAGAAAGAGAGTCTGCACTGAGTCTAGACAGAGAGAGAGTCTGCACTGAGTCTAGACAGAGAGAGAGTCTGCACTGAGTCTAGACAGAAAGAGAGTCTGCACTGAGTCTAGACAGATAGAGAGAGAGAGTCTGCACTGAGTCTAGACAGAAAGATCTGCAGAGAGAGGAGAGAAAGGAATCATTTGTTGAGTCTGGGAAGAGACAGGATGTGGAATAGGGGGAAAGTAGAAAGAATTTTAAGCGTGTGTTAAGGAGGGTTAAGGGAGGTCACACAGCATTGGCCATCTGGATTATGGACAATCCCAAGGCTTTTTATCCATGTGTAAAGAGGAAGAGGGTGGCCCAGGTTTGTGGTTCACTGCACAGTGTTCTTTACCTTAACAGTGGGTAAAAAGTTGCTGGTCGATTTCTCCTTCCTGTAATGACTTTTCTCCTTGCAAACAATTAATAGTTTTTACAAAGCAGTCAGAAGTTTCAAATTTAACGTTCGACTTTGATTTAACGTTGAGTGAGTGACAAGAACCCAAGCAGATATTGGCCAGTGTCCAGGTTGCTGCACTCTCCTCCGTCTGGTCTGACCTCTCCTTCTGGGTCTTCCTGCTTCTCCTCAGGATGTTCCAGGCTCGCCCTTTCCGGTGAGTTTCAGCTGGCAGACTATTGTGCTGCACCTTTACCCCTGGATTATTTTGCATCCTTTGGGGTTGGCGCTCGATCGTTACCAATCAATCGGTCAGGATTCAATCTCCCTGATCAACGGAGTCCAATCAGGTGCTGCCACACCAAGCAGCCATGCCTGTGGGTGCTGGAGTTACGTAGGTCACGTACCTCCCTTCCCAATAAGGGGTTAAGATGCTCCTTTGTCTGGTGAACAGGGATGTTTGAGGAGAGAATCTCCATTGTCTTGGGCATGGCCTACTTGTACATTCTCGATATCTAAGGCTACAGCCTCCGTGTCTCAGTCTTGACACACACTTGGCCACCCTATCCCATTATGCTTTGCAAGCTTTATCTTTGATGACTCATTTGGTCACAGTCCCTCCTCTTGATCCTGAACGCAGAGTGCATGGTGGATCGTGGACTCGGAACCGATATCTGCCAGAACCTCCTCAGTTACCCAATAGTCAAGCAGAGCACCAATAACATTTCTTCAGCATATTTACATTCCAAAATCCAAACATGACGCAAAAACATTTGATTCTGCAAAATCATTTTTATCAACAGTCGCAGGTCTGGGGGGTTTTCACCTTTACACACACTCAAACATTGTTAAATTGAAGATTGTGTGTTGAGTTTTATTTGGAGTGCATTACAGAAAAATAATGGTCATAGAATCATCGAGGTTTACAGTGTGGAAACAGGCCCCTCGGCCCAACTTCTCCATGCCACCCTTTTTTTAAACCCCTAAACTAATCCCAATTGCCCCCATTTGGCCCATATCCCTCTATACCCATCGTACCCATGTAACTATCTAAATGCTTTTTAAAAGGCAAAATTGTACCCGCCTCTACTACTGCCTCTGGCAGCCTGTTCCAGACACTCACCACCCTCTGTGTGAAAAAATTGCCCCTCTGGACCCTTTTGTATCTCTCCCCTCTCACCTTAAACCTCTGCCCTCTAGTTTTAGACTCCCCTATCTTTGGGAAAAGATATTGACTATCTAGCTGATCTGTGCCCCTCATTATTTTATAGACCTCTATCAGATCACCCCTCAGCCTCCTACGCTCCAGAGAAAAAAGTCCCAGTCTATCCAGCCTCTCCTTATAACCTCAATCCATCAAGTCCCAATAGCATCCTAGTAAATCTTTTCTGCACTCTTTCTAGTTTAATAATATCCTTTCTATAATAGGGTGACCAGAACTGTACACAGTATTCCAAGTGTGGCCTTACCAATGTCTTGTACAACTTTAACAAGACGTCCCAACTCCTGTATTCAATGTTCTGACCAATGAAACCAAGCATGCCGAATGCCTTCTTCATCAGGCAGGTCCCGGAGGGTTTGGTATATTCATTGCGCTAATGCACTCGAGGGGATCATGACTGGAGTGTGAACCTTACGTCATGTCCTTGAGTAATCCTTTCTCTCCATTGGTGGGATTGGACAGTGAGGATACTGAGAAATATCAATGTAAACAGAATCATTAATGCAGCACGGTGTGACATGAGGAGAATGTGGTGTGGAGATGCCAGCGATGGACTGGTGTGGGCACAGTCAGTAATCTCACAACACCAGGTTAAAGTCCAAGAGGTTTATTTGGCAGCACAAACTTTTGGAGTCTCGCTCCTTCTTCAGGTGAGTACTTTAAAGTGGTAAATGTGGGGTCACTTTTAACATTTAAGAAAAGCTTGGATGGGCTCATGGATGAGAGGGGTGTGGAGGGATATGGTCCAAGTGCAGGTCAGTGGGACTAGGCAAAAAATGGTTCAGCACAGACAAGAAGGGCCAAAAGGCCTGTTTCTGAGCTGTAATTTTCTATGGTTTTAACCTGGTGTTACATAGCACAGTACAGGCCATTCGGCCCTCAATGTTGTGCTGAGCTATGTCCAATCCCAAGATCAGTCTATCCCACTCCCTATCATTCTGGAGTGCTCCATGTGCCTATCCAATAACCGCTTGAAAGTTCCTAAAGTGTCCAACTCCACTATCACAGCAGGCAGTGTATTCCACACCCCAACCACTCTCTGAGTAAAGAAGCTACCTCGGAAATCCCTCCTATATCTCCCACCATGAACCTTATAGTTATGCCCCCTAGTAACAGCTACATCCACCCGAGGAAATAGTCTCTGCACGTCCACTCTATCCACCCCCCTCATCATCTTATAAACCTCTATTAAGTTGCCTCTCATCCTCCTCCGCTCCAAAGAGAAAAGCCCCAGCTCCCTCAACCTTTCCTCATAAGACCTACCCTCCAAACCAGGCAGCATCCTGGTAAATCTCCTCTGCACTCTCTCCAATGCTTCCACATCCTTCTTATAGTGAGGTGACCAGAACTGAACACAATATTCCAAATGTGGTCTCACCAAGGTCCGGTATAGTTGCAGCATAACCCCACGGCTCTTAAACTCAAACCCCCTGTTAATAAACGCTAACACACTATAAACCTTCTTCACAGCTCTATCCACTTGAGCGGCAACCTTCAGAGATCTGTGGATATGAACCCCAAGATCTTTCTGTTCCTCCACATTCCTCAGAACCCTGCCGTTGACCCTGTAATCCACATTCAAGTTTGTCCTACCAAAATGAATCACCTCACACTTATCAGGGTTAAACTCCATCTGCCACTTTTCTGCCCAGCTCTGCATCCTATCAATGTCTCTTTGCAGCCTACAAGAGCCCTTCACCTCATCCACTACTCCACCAATCTTGGTGTCATCAGCAAATTTACTGACCCACCCTTCAGCCCCCTCCTCCAAGTCATTGATAAAAATCACAAACAGCAGAGACCCAGCACTGACCCCTGTGGTACACCGCTGGTAACTGGTCTCCAGTCTGAAAATTTCCCCTCCACCATCACCCTCTGTTTTCTATGATACAGCCAGTTACTTATCCAATCGGCCAAATTTCCTTCTATCCCATATCTCCTTACCTTCTTCATGAGCCTACCATGGGGAACCTTATCAAACACCTTACTAAAATCTATCTATACGACATCAACTGCTCTACCTTCATCCACACACCTAGTTACCTCCTCAAAGAACTCAATCAAATTTGTGAGGCAGGACTTACCCCTCACAAAACCGTGCTGATTATCCCGGATTAAACTGAATCTGTCCAAATGGTCATAAATCCTATCTCTCAGGACCCTTTCCATTAACTTACCAACCACTGAAGTAGGACTAACTGGTCTATAAGTACCAGGGTCATTCCTATTTCCTTTTTTGAAGAAAGGAACAACATTTGCCACTCTCCAGTCCTCTGGCACAATGCCCACGGACAGTAAGGACCCAAAGATCAAAACTAAAGGCTCCACAATCTCATCCCTTGCCTCCCAAAGTATCCGAGGATGTGTCCCATCTGGCCCAGGGGACTTATCCACCCTCAGGTTTTTCAAAATTGCTAAACATCTTCCCTCAGAATATCTACCTCCTCCATCCTATCAGCCTGTATCACAAACACATCCTCAAACACATGGCCCCTCTCCTTAGTGAACACTGAAGAAAAGTATTCATTCAACACCACCTATTTCTTCTGACTCCATGCACAAGTTCCCACTACTATCCTTGACTGGCCCTAACCTCACCCTGATCATTCTTTTATTTCTCACACAAGAGTAAAAAGCCTTGGGGTTTTCTTTTATCTGACGCGCCAAGGACTTCTCATGGCCCCTCCTAGCTCTCCTAAGCCCTTTCTTTTACTCATTCCTAGCTACCTTATAACACTCAAGTGACCAAACTGAACCTTGTTTTTTTGCCCTTGCATACACTTCCTTTTTCCTCTTAACAAGACATTCAACCTCCTTTGTGAACCATGGTTCCCTCACTCAGCCATTTCCTCCCTGCCTGACAGGGACATACCTATTAAGGACACGCAGTATTTGTTCCTTGAAAAAGCTCCACTTTTTGTTTGTGTCCATACCTGACAGTCTCTGTTCCCATCTTATTCTCCCTAATTCTTGCCTAATCGCATCATAATTACCCCGCTCCAATTATAAACCATGCCCTGCCGTGTGACCCTATCCCTCTCCATTGCAATAATGAAAGACACTGAATTGTTGTCACTATCTCCAACGTGCTCTCCCAGAAACAAATCTAACACTTTGCCCGGTTCATTACCCAGTACCAAGCCCAATGTGGCCCCACCTCTTGTCAGCTTATCCACATATTGTGTCAGGAAACTCTCCTGCACACACTGTACAAACAGTGTCCCATCTGAACTATTCGACCAAAAAAGATTCCAATCAATATTTGGAAAGTTCAAGTCACCCATGATAACTACCCTGTGACCTCCACACCTATCTATAATCTGCTTTGCCATTTCCTCCTCCACATCTCTATTACTATTTGGGGGCCTATAGAAAACTCCTAACAACGTGACCGATCCTTTCCTATTTCTAGCTTCAGCCCATATGACCTCAGTTGGCAGATCGCCCTCAAAATGCCTTTCAGCAGCCGTTAAACTATCCTTGATTAACAATGTCACTCCTCCACCTCTTTTACCACCTTCCCTACTCTTACTGAAACATCTATACCCCGGAACTGCCAACAACCATTCCTGTCCCTGTTCTAACCATGTCTCCGTAATGGCCACAACATCATAGTCCCAAGTACCAATCCACACTCCAAGTTCACCACCTTATTCCTGATGCTCCTTGCTTTGAAGTAGATACACTTCAACCCACCATCCTGTCTGCCTGTACACTCCTGTGACCTTGGTACCTTCCTCAGTACCTCGTGACACTCAACACTGTTGTGAGATAGTCAAAGAACAAAGAAAATTCCAGCACAGAAACAGGCCCTTCGGCCCCTCCAAGCCTGCACTGACCGTGCTGCCCCGACTGAACAAAAACCACCCCCCGGCTGCACTTGGAGTATTGTGTGCAGTTCTGGTCCCCACATTACAGGAAGGATGTGGAGGCTTTGGAGAGGGTGCAGAGGAGGTTTACCAGGATGTTGCCTGGTATGGAGGGGAGGTCCTATGAGGAGAGACTGAGGGATTTGAGGTTGTTTTCGTTAGAAAGAAGGCGGCTAAGAGGGGATCTTATTGAAACATATAAGATGATTAGAGGTTTAGATAGGGTAGATAGTGATAGCCTTTTTCCTCGGATGGAGAAAGCTAGCACGAGGGGGCATGGCTTTAAATTAAGGGGGGGTAGTTATAGGACGGATGTTAGGGGTAGGTTCTTTACCCAGAGGGTGGTGAGGGACTGGAATGCCCTGCCTGCTGCAGTTGTAAATGTGCCTAGTTTGGGGGCGTTTAAGAGATCCGTGGACAGGTTTATGGACGAAAAGGGATTGGTTTAGGTTAGTGGGTCATTGTTTTTTAACTGGTCGGCGCAACATCGTGGGCCGAAGGGCCTGTTCTGCGCTGTAATGTTCTATGTTTTTTTTTACCCTTCCGGGGACCATATCCCTCTATTCCCATCCTATTCATGGATTTGTCAAGATGCCCCTTAAAACTCACTATCGTATCCGCTTCCACTCCCTCCCCCGGCAGCGAGTCCCAGGCACCCACCCCCCTCTGTGTAAAAAATCTCCCTCGTACATCTCCTTTAAACCTTGCCCCTCGCACCTTAAACCTGTGCCCCTGAGTAATTGACTCTTCCACCCTGGGAAAAAGCTTCTGACTATCCACTCTGTCCATGGCCCTCATAATCTTGTAGACTTCTATCAGGTCTCCCCTCAACCTCCGTCGCTCCAGTGAGAACAAACCGAGTTTCTCCAACCTCTCCTCAGAGCTAATGCCCTCCATACCAGGCAACATCCTGGTAAATCTTTTCTGTACCCTCTCCAAAGCCTCCACATCCTTTTGGTAGTGTGGCAACCAGAATTGAACACTATATTCCAAGTGCGGCCTCACTAAGGTTCTATAAAGCTGCAACCTGACTTGCCAATTTTTAAACTCAATACCCCGGCCGATGAAGGCAAGCATGCCGTTTGCCTTCTTGACTACCTTCTCCACCTGCATTGCCACTTTCAGTGACCTGTGTACCTGTACACCCAGATCCCTCTGCCTATCAATACTCTAAAGGGTTCTGCCATTTACTGTATATTTCCTATCTGTATTAGACCTTCCAAAATACATTACCTCACATTTGTCCGGATTAAACTCCATCTGCCATCTCTCCGCCCAAGTCTCCAACTGATCTATATCCTGCTGTATCCTCTGATGGTCCTCATCGCTATCCGCAAATCCACCAACCTTTGTGTCGTCTGCAAACTTACTAATCAAACCAGTTACATTTTCCTCCAAATCATTTATATATATTACAAACAGCAAAGGTCCCAGCACTGATCCCTGAGGAACACCACTTGTCACAGCCCTCCATTCAGAAATACACCCTTCCACTGCTACCCTCTGTCTTCTTTGACCGAGTCAGTTCTGTATCCACCTTGCCAGCTCACCTCTGATCCCGATCGACTTCACCTTCTGCACCAGTCTGCCATGAGGGACCTTGTCAAAGGCCTTACTGAAGGTGTAAATCCCCAGATAGAGAGGGAGAGAGACAGGGGGAATGTGTAACTCCCCAGATAGAGACAGAACTGAGTGTGTGTGCGACTGTGTCAGTGTGAGTGAGTGTGTGTGTGGTAAATGAGTGCAAGTGTGAGTGAGTGACTGTGACAGTGAGTGTATCAGTGTGAGTAAGTGCGAGTGTGACAGTGAGTGAGTGTGAGTGAGTATGTGCAAGGGTAAGTGTGAGTGTGGTGAGTGTCAATGTGAGTATGAATGAATGTTTGCGAGTGTGGTGAGTGAGTGTGTCAGTGTGAGTGGGTGCGAGTGTGACAGTGAGTGTGGGTGAGTGAGTGTGTGAGAGTGTGGGTGAGTGAGTGTGTGAGAGTGTGGGTGAGTGAGTGTGTGAGAGTGTGGGTGAGTGAGTGTGTCAGTGTGTGTGCGTGTGTGTGAGAATGAGTGAGTGTGTGTGAGTGTGTGCAAGTGTCGGTGAGTGAGTGTGTCAATGTGAGTGTGAGTAAGCGTGACAGTGACTGAGTTTGAGTGAGTGTGTTTGTGAGTGAATACGAGTGTGAATGTGTGAGTGTGTGAGAGTGAGCGAGTGTGTGAGAGTGAGCGAGTGTGTGAGAGAGTGAGCGGGTGTGGGTGAGTGAGTGTGTCCGTGTGTGTGAGTGAGTGAATGTGTCAGTGTGGCTGAGTGTGAGTTTGACAGTGAGTGTGTGTGAGTGAGTGTGACAGTGAGTATGTGCGAGTGTGGGTGAGTGAGTGTGTGAGTGAGATGATTGTGAGTGAGTGCATGTGTCACAGTGATTGTGAGTGTGGGTGAGTGTGTCAATGTGAGTGTGAGTGTGACAGTCAGTGTGTGCAAGTGTGAGTGATTTAGTGTGTCAGTGCAAGTGAGAGTGTATGAGTGATTCTGAGTGAGAGTGTGAGTGAGTTAGTGTGAGTGTGAGTTTGAGTGTGTGTGAGTGTCTGTGCATGTGAGTATGTGTGACTGTGATGTGAGTGAGTGTGACAGTGAGTATGTATGAGAGTAAGTGTGTGTGAGTGAGTGTGTCAGTCTGTGTGAGAGTGTCAGAGTGAGTGAGTGTGACAGTGAGTGTGTGTGAGAGTGAGCAAGTTATGCGAGTGTGTGTGAGTGTGTCCAAGTGTGGGTGAGTGAGTGTGTCAGTGTGAATATGAGTGAGTGTGTGTGTGAGTGAGTGTAAGAGTGTGCTAGCGTGGGTGAGTGAGTGTGTCAGTGCGAGTGCACATGTCAGTGCAAGTGAGGGCGAGTGTATGCAAGTGAGTGTGAGTGAGTGTGTGCGAGTGTTTTAAGTGAGTGCGAGTGTGAGTGAGTGCAAGTGAGTATGTGTGAGAGTATGAGTGTGGTGAGTGAGTGTGAGTGAGAGTGAGTGTGTGGTGAGTATATGTCAATGTGAGTGTGACTGAGTGTTTGCGAGTGAGTGAGTGCATGTCAGTGTGAGTGAATATGAGTGTGACGGAGTTGGGTGAGTGTGTCAGTGTGAGTAAATGCGAGTATGAATGAGTATGCGAGTATGAGTGTGTGCAAGAGTGTGTGTGTGTGAGTGTGCGTGAGTGAGGTGAGTTTGTGTGAGTGTGGGTGAGTGAGTGCGTCAGGGTGAGTGAGTGCGAGTGTCATTGAGTGTGAGTGAGTGAGTGTGTGTGCCAGTGTGAGCGAGTGTGGGTGAGTGAGTGCGGGTGGGCGGTGCAAGTGAATATGAATGTGAGAGTGAGTGAGTGTGAGTGAGTGAGTGCGAGTGTGAATGTGAGTGAGTGTGTCTGTGTGAGTGTGGGTAAGTGTGAGCATGACTAAGTGAGTGTGTGAGGGTGATGAGTGTGTGTGTGTGTGAGGGTGGTGAGAGTGAGTGAATGAGGGTAGTCAGTGTGCGTGAGTGTGAGTGAGAGTGGTGATTGTGTCAGTGTGAGTGTGTGTGGGGATGGTGAGTGTGAATGGATATGAGTGAGTGTGTCAGTGTGAGTGAGGGTGCTGAGTGTGAGTGTGTGTATGTGGTGAGTGAGTGCAAGTGTGAGTCAGTATGAATGAGTGTGTCAATGTGAGTGTGTATGTGTGTGTGTGGTGAGTGTGTGTGTCAGTGTGAGTGAGGGTAGTGAGTTTGAATGACTGTGTCAGAGTGTGTGTGTGTGTCAGAGTGTGAGTGTGTCAGTGAGTGTGTGTGTGTGTCAGAGTGTGTGTGTGTGTCAGAGTGTGAGTGTGTGTGTCAGTGAGTGTGTGTGTCAGTGTGAGTGTGTGTGTGTGTCAGAGTGAGTGAGTGTGTGTGTGTGTCAGAGTGAGTGTGTGTGTGTGTCAGAGTGAGTGAGTGTGTGTGTGTCAGAGTGAGTGAGTGTGTGTGTGTGTCAGAGTGAGTGTGTGTGTGTGTCAGAGTGAGTGAGTGTGTGTGTCAGAGTGAGTGTGTGTGTGTGTCAGAGTGAGTGTGTGTGTGTGTCAGAGTGAGTGAGTGTGTGTGTCAGAGTGAGTGAGTGTGTGTGTCAGAGTGAGTGAGTGTGTGTGTCAGAGTGAGTGTGTGTGTCAGAGTGAGTGTGTGTGTCAGAGTGAGTGTGTGTGTGTGTCAGAGTGAGTGAGTGTGTGTGTGTGTGTCAGAGTGAGTGAGTGTGTGTGTCAGAGTGAGTGAGTGTGTCTGTCAGAGTGAGTGTGTGTGTGTGTCAGAGTGAGTGAGTGTGTGTGTCAGAGTGAGTGAGTGTGTGTGTCAGAGTGAGTGTGTGTGTGTGTCAGAGTGAGTGTGTGTGTGTGTCAGAGTGAGTGAGTGTGTGTGTCAGAGTGAGTGAGTGTGTGTGTCAGAGTGAGTGTGTGTGTGTGTCAGAGTGAGTGTGTGTGTGTGTCAGAGTGAGTGTGTGTCTGAGTGAGTGTGTGTGTGTCAGAGTGAGTGAGTGTGTGTCTGAGTGAGTGTGTGTGTGTCTGAGTGAGTGTGTGTGTGTCTGAGTGAGTGAGTGTGTGTGTGTCTGAGTGAGTGAGTGTGTGTGTGTCAGAGTGAGTGAGTGTGTGTGTGTCAGAGTGAGTGAGTGTGTGTCAGAGTGAGTGTGTGTGTGTGTGGGGGGGGGAGTGTGTGTGTGTGTGGGGGGGGGGTGAGTGTGTGTGAGTGTGTGGGGGGGGTGAGTGTGTGTGTGTGGGGGGGGGTGAGTGTGTGTGTGTGGGGGGGGTGAGTGTGTGTGTGTGTGGGGGGGGGTGAGTGTGTGTGTGTGTGGGGGGGTGAGTGTGTGTGTGTGTGGGGGGGGTGAGTGTGTGTGTGTGTGTGGGGGGGTGAGTGTGTGTGTGTGTGGGGGGGGGTGAGTGTGTGTGTGTGTGGGGGGGGGGGTGAGTGTGTGTGTGTGTGGGGGGGGTGAGTGTGTGTGTGTCAGAGTGAGTGAGTGTGTGTGTGGGGGGGGTGAGTGTGTGTGTGGGGGGGGTGAGTGTGTGTGTGTCAGAGTGAGTGAGTGTGTGTGTGGGGGGGGGTGAGTGTGTGTGTGGGGGGGGGGGCGGGTGAGTGTGTGTGTGTGTGAGTCAGTGTTTCTGGAGGGGTGGGGAGCAGTGTGTGTGAGTGTGTGTGAGTCAGTGTGTCTGGGGGGGGTGGGGAGCGGTGTGTGTGTGTCTGGGGGGGGTGGGGATCGGTGTGAGTGTGTGTGTGAGTCAGTGTTTCTGGGGGGGTGGGGAGCGGTGTGTGTGTGTCTGGAGGGGGTGGGGATCGGTGTGAGTGTGTGTGTGAGTCAGTGTTTCTGGGGGGGGTGGGGAGCGGTGTGTGTGTGTGTCTGGGGGGGTGGGGATCGGTGTGTGTGTCTGGGGGGGGTGGGGATCGGTGTGTGTGAGTGTGTGTGAGTCAGTGTGTCTGGGGGGGGTGGGGAGCGGTGTGTGTGTGTGTCTGGGGGGGTGGGGATCGGTGTGTGTGTCTGGGGGGGGTGGGGATCGGTGTGTGTGTCTGGGGGGGGTGGGGATCGGTGTGTGTGTGAGTCAGTGTTTCTGGGGGGGGTGGGGAGCGGTGTGTGTGTGTCTGGGGGGGGTGGGGAGCGGTGTGTGTGTCTGGGGGGGTGGGGATCGGTGTGAGTGTGTCTGGGGGGGGGTGGGGAGCGGTGTGTGTGAGTGTGTGTGAGTCAGTGTGTCTGGGGGGGGTGGGGAGCGGTGTGTGTGTGTGTCTGGGGGGGTGGGGATCGGTGTGTGTGTCTGGGGGGGGTGGGGATCGGTGTGTGTGTGAGTCAGTGTTTCTGGGGGGGGTGGGGAGCGGTGTGTGTGTGTCTGGGGGGGGTGGGGAGCGGTGTGTGTGTCTGGGGGGGGTGGGGATCGGTGTGAGTGTGTCTGGGGGGGTGGGGATCGGTGTGTGTGTGAGTCAGTGTTTCTGGGGGGGGTGGGGAGCGGTGTGTGTGTGTGAGTCAGTGTTTCTGGGGGGGGGTGGGGAGCGGTGTGTGTGTGTCTGGGGGGGGTGGGGAGCGGTGTGTGTGTCTGGGGGGGGTGGGGATCGGTGTGTGTGTGTCTGGGGGGGGTGGGGAGCGGTGTGTGTGTCTGGGGGGGGTGGGGAGCGGTGTGTGTGTGCTGGGGGGGTGGGGAGCGGTGTGTGTGTCTGGGGGTGGTGGGGATCGGTGTGTGTGTGAGTCAGTGTTTCTGGGGGGGGTGGGGAGCGGTGTGTGTGAGTGTGTGTGAGTCAGTGTGTCTGGGGGGGGTGGGGAGCGGTGTGTGTGTGTGTCTGGGGGGGTGGGGATCGGTGTGTGTGTCTGGGGGGGGTGGGGATCGGTGTGTGTGTGAGTCAGTGTTTCTGGGGGGGTGGGGAGCGGTGTGTGTGTGTCTGGGGGGGGTGGGGAGCGGTGTGTGTGTCTGGGGGGGTGGGGATCGGTGTGTGTGTGAGTCAGTGTTTCTGGGGGGGGTGGGGAGTGGTGTGTGTGTGTGAGTCAGTGTTTCTGGGGGGGGGGTGGGGAGCGGTGTGTGTGTGTCTGGGGGGGGTGGGGAGCGGTGTGTGTGTCTGGGGGGGTGGGGATCGGTGTGTGTGTGTCTGGGGGGGTGGGGATCGGTGTGTGTGTGTCTGGGGGGGGTGGGGAGCGGTGTGTGTGTCTGGGGGGGGTGGGGAGCGGTGTGTGTGTGTCTGGGGGGGGTGGGGAGCGGTGTGTGTGTCTGGGGGGGTGGGGAGCGGTGTGTGTGTGTCTGGGGGGGGTGGGGAGCGGTGTGTGTGTCTGGGGGGGGTGGGGATCGGTGTGAGTGTTGTCTGGGGGGGGTGGGGGATCGGTGTGTGTGTGAGTCAGTGTTTCTGGGGGGGTGGGGAGCGGTGTGTGTGTGTCTGGGGGGGGTGGGGATCGGTGTGTGTGTGTCTGGGGGGGGTGGGGATCGGTGTGTGTGTGTCTGGGGGGGTGGGGAGCGGTGTGTGTGTCTGGGGGGGGTGGGGAGCGGTGTGTGTGTGTCTGGGGGGGGTGGGGAGCGGTGTGTGTGTGTCTGGGGGGGGTGGGGATCGGTGTGTGTGTGTCTGGGGGGGGTGGGGAGCGGTGTGTGTGTGTGGGGGGGGTGGGGAGCGGTGTGTGTGTGTCTGGGGGGGGTGGGGATCGGTGTGTGTGTGAGTCAGTGTGTCTGGGGGGGGTGGGGATCGGTGTGTGTGTGAGTCAGTGTTTCTGGGGGGGGTGGGGATCGGTGTGTGTGTGTCTGGGGGGGGTGGGGATCGGTGTGTGTGTGTCTGGGGGGGGTGGGGATCGGTGTGTGTGTGAGTCAGTGTTTCTGGGGGGGGTGGGGAGCGGTGTGAGTGTGTCTGGGGGGGGGTGGGGATCGGTGTGTGTGTGTCTGGGGGGGGTGGGGAGCGGTGTGTGTGTGTCTGGGGGGGTGGGGAGCGGTGTGTGGTGTGTGGGGGGGGTGGGGAGTGGTGTGTGTGTCTGGGGGGGGGTGGGGAGCGGTGTGTGTGTGAGTCAGTGTTTCTGGGGGGGGTGGGGAGCGGTGTGTGTGAGTGTGTGTGAGTCAGTGTGTCTGGGGGGGTGGGGATCGGTGTGTGTGTGAGTCAGTGTGTCTTGGGGGGGTGGGGAGCAGTGTGTGTGTCTGGGGGGGGGTGGGGATCGGTGTGTGTGTCTGGGGGGGGTGGGGATCGGTGTGTGTGTCTGGGGGGGGTGGGGATCGGTGTGTGTGTGAGTCAGTGTTTCTGGGGGGGGTGGGGAGCGGTGTGTGTCTGGGGGGGGTGGGGATCGGTGTGTGTGTCTGGGGGGGGTGGGGATCGGTGTGAGTGTGTCTGGGGGGGGTGGGGATCGGTGTGTGTGTGAGTCAGTGTTTCTGGGGGGGTGGGGAGCGGTGTGTGTGTGTGAGTCAGTGTTTCTGGGGGGGGGGGGTGGGGAGCGGTGTGTGTGTGTCTGGGGGGGGTGGGGAGCGGTGTGTGTGTCTGGGGGGGGTGGGGATCGGTGTGTGTGTGTCTGGGGGGGGTGGGGAGCGGTGTGTGTGTCTGGGGGGGGTGGGGAGCGGTGTGTGTGTGTCTGGGGGGGGTGGGGAGCGGTGTGTGTGTCTGGGGGTGGTGGGGAGCGGTGTGTGTGTGTCTGGGGGGGGTGGGGAGCGGTGTGTGTGTCTGGGGGGGGTGGGGATCGGTGTGAGTGTGTCTGGGGGGGGGGGTGGGGATCGGTGTGTGTGTGTCTGGGGGGGGTGGGGAGCGGTGTGTGTGTGTCTGGGGGGGGTGGGGATCGGTGTGTGTGTGTCTGGGGGGGGTGGGGATCGGTGTGTGTGTGTCTGGGGGGGGTGGGGAGTGGTGTGTGTGTCTGGGGGGGGTGGGGATCGGTGTGTGTGTGAGTCAGTGTGTCTGGGGGGGTGGGGAGCGGTGTGTGTGTGTCTGGGGGGGGTGGGGATCGGTGTGAGTGTGTCTGGGGGGGGGTGGGGATCGGTGTGAGTGTGAGTCAGTGTTTCTGGGGGGGTGGGGATCGGTGTGTGTGTGTCTGGGGGGGGTGGGGATCGGTGTGAGTGTGTCTGGGGGGGGTGGGGAGCGGTGTGTGTGTGTCTGGGGGGGTGGGGAGCGGTGTGTGTGTGTCTGGGGGGGGTGGGGAGCGGTGTGTGTGTCTGGGGGGGTGGGGATCGGTGTGTGTGTGTCTGGGGGGGGTTGGGAGCGGTGTGTGTGTCTGGGGGGGGTGGGGAGCGGTGTGTGTGTGTGTCTGGGGGGGTGGGGAGCGGTGTGTGTGTGTCTGGGGGGGGTGGGGAGCGGTGTGTGTGTGTCTGGGGGGGGTGGGGATCGGTGTGTGTGTGTCTGGGGGGGGTGGGGATCGGTGTGTGTGTGTCTGGGGGGGGTGGGGGGAGTGGTGTGTGTGTCTGGGGGGGGTGGGGATCGGTGTGTGTGTGAGTCAGTGTGTCTGGGGGGGGTGGGGGATCGGTGTGAGTGTGAGTCAGTGTGTCTGGGGGGGGTGGGGATCGGTGTGAGTGTGTCTAGGGGGGGTGGGGATCGGTGGTGAGTGTGTCTGGGGGGGGGTGGGGAGCGGTGTGTGTGTGAGTCAGTGTGTCTGGGGGGGGTGGGGATCGGTGTGAGTGTGTGGGGGGGGTGGGGATCGGTGTGTGTGTGTCTGGGGGGGGTGGGGATCGGTGTGTGTGTGAGTCAGTGTGTCTGGGGGGGGTGGGGATCGGTGTGAGTGTGTGGGGGGGGGTGGGGATCGGTGTGAGTGTGTCTGGGGGGGGTGGGGATCGGTGTGAGTTTCTGGGGGGGTGGGGAGCGGTGTGAGTGTGTCTGGGGGGGTGGGGATCAGTGTGTGTGAGTCAGTGTTTCTGGGGGGGTGGGGAGCGGTGTGAGTGTGTCTGGGGGGGGTGGGGATCGGTGTGTGTGTGAGTCAGTGTTTCTGGGGGGGGTGGGGATCGGTGTGTGTGTGTGGGGGGGGTGGGGAGCGGTGTGTGTGTGTCTGGGGGGGGTGGGGAGCGGTGTGTGTGTGTGGGGGGGGTGGGGATCGGTGTGTGTGGTCTGGGGGGGGTGGGGATCGGTGTGTGTGTGTGTGGGGGGGGTGGGGAGTGGTGTGTGTGTCTGGGGGGGTGGGGATCGGTGTGTGTGTGTGTGGGGGGGTGGGGAGCGGTGTGTGTGTCTGGGGGGGGTGGGGAGCGGTGTGTGTGTCTGGGGGGGGTGGGGATCGGTGTGTGTGTGAGTCAGTGTGTCTGGGGGGGGTGGGGATCGGTGTGAGTGTGTCTGGGGGGGGTGGGGATCGGTGTGTGTGTGTCTGGGGGGGGTGGGGAGCGGTGTGTGTGTGTCTGGGGGGGGTGGGGATCGGTGTGTGTGTGTCTGGGGGGGGTGGGGAGCGGTGTGTGTGTGTCTGGGGGGGGTGGGGATCGGTGTGTGTGTGAGTCAGTGTTTCTGGGGGGGGTGGGGATCGGTGTGTGTGTGTCTGGGGGGGGTGGGGAGCGGTGTGTGTGTGTCTGGGGGGGGTGGGGATCGGTGTGTGTGTGTCTGGGGGGGGTGGGGAGCGGTGTGTGTGTGAGTCAGTGTTTCTGGGGGGGTGGGGATCGGTGTGAGTGTGTCTGGGGGGGGTGGGGATCGGTGTGTGTGTGTCTGGGGGGGGTGGGGATCGGTGTGTGTGTGAGTCAGTGTGTCTGGGGGGGTGGGGATCGGTGTGAGTGTGTCTGGGGGGGGTGGGGATCGGTGTGTGTGTGTCTGGGGGGGGTGGGGATCGGTGTGTGTGTGAGTCAGTGTGTCTGGGGGGGGTGGGGATCGGTGTGAGTGTGTCTGGGGGGGGGTGGGGATCGGTGTGAGTGTGTCTGGGGGGGGTGGGGATCGGTGTGAGTGTGTCTGGGGGGGGGTGGGGATCGGTGTGAGTGTGTCTGGGGGGGGTGGGGATCGGTGTGAGTGTGTGGGGGGGGTGGGGAGCGGTGTGAGTGTGTCTGGGGGGGGTGGGGATCGGTGTGAGTGTGTGGGGGGGGTGGGGATCGGTGTGTGTGTGAGTCACTGTTTCTGGGGGGGGTGGGGATCGGTGTGAGTGTGTCTGGGGGGGTGGGGATCGGTGTGAGTGTGTGGGGGGGGTGGGGATCGGTGTGAGTGTGTCTGTGGGGGGGTGGGGATCGGTGTGTGTGTGAGTCACTGTTTCTGGGGGGGGTGGGGATCGGTGTGAGTGTGTCTGGGGGGGGTGGGGATCGGTGTGAGTGTGTCTGTGGGGGGGTGGGGATCGGTGTGTGTGTGAGTCACTGTTTCTGGGCTGCTCCCTCACTGTTGTGTCCAGGGATTCGGGCTGGTGACTGTCAGGCTCCACCCTGTGGATATCTTGGTGAGGATTGTGTCGGGGGGGGAGGGTAGCCTGTCCGCACTCCCTCACACAGCAGCAGACAGACTGCAGCATCATTCTCATCACCGAGGACTCTGTGGGTAATGAACCTCACCCTCTATCTGTCCGACAACCCAGGGGGATTTCTCACATTCTCTTTACCCTCTGGCCCCTCTGTAATGGTGCCAGCATGCTGTGTGTTTCTGTCTCTGTGTCTGTGTGTTTCTGTCTCTGTGTCTGTGTCTGTGTGTGTGTGAGTGTGTGTGAGTGTTTGTGTCTGTTTGTCTGTGTGTGTCTGTGTCTGAGTGTCTGTGTGTGTGTGTGTGTAAGTCTCTCTCTCTCTCTCTCTGGGTGTTGATGGAATTTCTCT
>NW_027650726.1:0-48306 GCF_965287045.1 Carcharhinus amblyrhynchos
CTGACCCTCCCTCCCTCACTCCTCACCACCCCCCCCCCCTTCCCCCACCTCTCTCCACTCTCCCTCCACACCTCCCCCACCCCCACCCCCACCCCCACCACCGCAGCAGGGTCAGAATTCTGATGTCTCAGTGCCATGTAGGGGGTGTAATCAGCTTCCCCCCACCCCCTCAATCTCCCACCTCTTGGTGGGGCAGTCATTCCACACCACCCCCCCCCCCCCCCACCCCCCCCCCCCCTCCACCCCCTTCCTATCAAATCCTTGTATTCCTGATTCCCAAAACAATTCCCCTATCCTCCTTAATCTGTCGATTCTCGAACATCTCTCTCTCTCGGCCATTTACCATTGAACCAACGACCCCAAGCTCACTCGCACTGGGGCTAAACTCTCTCTCTCCTCCTCCTCCCCCCCCCCCGGCCCTGGGAGGGTCCTGCAGCACAGGATGAGGCTATTCAGCCTATCTGCCCAATACTGCGGCCGCACTTGGAGTACTGTGTGCAGTTCTGGTCCCCGCATTACAAGAAGGATGTGGAGGCTTTGGAGAGGGTGCAGAGGAGGTTTACCAGGATGTTGCCTGGTATGGTGGGGAGGTCCTATGAGGAGAGACTGAGGGATTTGGGGTTGTTTTCGCTAGAAAGAAGGCGGCTAAGAGGGGATCTTATTGAAACATATAAGATGATTAGAGGTTTAGATAGGGTGGATAGTGATAGCCTTTTTCCTCGGATGGAGAAAGCTAGCACGAGGGGGCATGGCTTTAAATTAAGGGGGGGTAGCTACAGGATGGATGTCAGGGGTAGGTTCTTTACCCAGAGGGTGGTGAGGGATTGGAATGCCCTGCCTGCTGCAGTTGTAAATGCGTCTAGTTTGGGGGCGTTTAAGAGATCTCTGGATAGGTTTATGGACGAAAAGGGATTGGTATAGGCTAGTGGGTCATTGTTTTTGTAACTGGTCGGCGCAACATCGTGGGCCGAAGGGCCTGTTCTGCGCTGTAATGTTCTATGTTCTATTAATACTAGCGCCCCTTCCCCCCCCCCCCACTCTCCCCTTCCCCGAAGGGGCTTCCCGTGTGGTCACAGTTGGTTGGCCCACCTCCACCCTCTCAGAATCACAGGGTACCGCAGGGCAGCAGAGGCCCTTCAGCCCATCGAGTCTTCACCGACACATCAGAAAGGCCTGAACTCCCACCTCATCCCGTTTAATAGCCCTTGGCCCGTAGCCCTGAATGTTCTCATCCAGGTATTTTTCAAAGGGTGTGGGGCTTCCCGCCTCCCGGGCAGCGCGTTCCAGACCCGCACCACCCTCTGGGGAGAAAGGTTTTCCCGCAAATCGCCCCTAAGCCTCCCACCCCCTCACTTTTAACCCGTGTCCCCTCGTAACTGACCCTTCAACTAGGAGGGACGGCTGCCCCCTATCCACTCTGTCCATGTCCCTCATCACCTTCAACACTCGAGAAACCAGAACCAGAGGGTACAACCTCAGGCTAAAGGGACGATCCTTTAAAACAGAGATGAGGAGGAATTTCTTCAGCCAGAGAGTGGGGAATCTGTGGAACTCTTTGCCGCAGAAGGCTGTGGAGGCCGGGTCATTGAGTGTCTTTAAGACAGAGATAGATAGGTTCTTGATTAATAAGGGGATCAGGGGTTATGGGGAAAAGGCAGGAGAATGGGGATGAGAAAAAATATCAGCCATGATTGAATGGCAGAGCAGACTGGATGGGCCGAGTGGCCTCATTCTGCTCCTCTGTCTTATGGTCTTCACACCTCAAGCTCCACCTGAAACCCTCGCTTCTCAGCGCAAGGATCTTACTGAAATCTCGACGAGATCATTCTCACCTTGTCTGGGTGGCTGAGAACTCCATTCCCTCTCATCCTCCTCATTGGAGGAGGTTACAGAGATAGGGAGGGGGTGTAGGGGCTGGAGGGGGTTACAGAGATAGGGAGGGGGTGTAGGGGCTGGAGGGGGTTACAGAGATAGGGAGAGGGTGTAGGGGACTGGAGGAGGTTACAGAGATAGGGAGGGGGTGTAGGGGCTGGAGGGGTTTACAGAGATAGGGAGAGGGTGTAGGGGACTGGAGGAGGTTACAGAGATAGGGAGGGGGTGTAGGGACTGGAGGAGGTTACATAGATAGGGAGGGGGTGTAGGGGCTGGAGGAGGTTACAGAGATAGGGAGGGGGTGTAGGGACTGGAGGAGGTTACATAGATAGGGAGGGGGTGTAGGGGCTGGAGGAGGTTACAGAGATAGGGAGAGGGTGTAGGGGCTGGAGGAGGTTACAGAGATAGGGAGGGGGTGTAGGGACTGGAGGAGGTTACATAGATAGGGAGGGGGTGTAGGGGCTGGAGGAGGTTACAGAAATAGGGAGGGGGTGTAGGGGCTGGAGGAGGTTACAGAGATAGGGAGAGGGTGTAGGGGACTGGAGGAGGTTACAGAGATAAGGAGGGGGTGTAGGGGCTGGAGGGGGTTACAGAGATAGGGAGGGGGTGTAGGGGAGCTGGAGGAGGTTACGAAGATAAGGAGGGGGTGTAGGGGCTGGAGGGGGTTACAGAGATAGGGAGGGGGTGTAGGGGCTGGAGGAGGTTACAAAGATAAGGAGGGGGTGTAGGGGCTGGAGGAGGTTACAGAGATAAGGAGGTGGTGTAGGGGCTGGAGGAGGTTACAGAGATAAGGAGGGGGTGTAGGGGCTGGAGGAGGTTACAGAGATAGGGAGGGGGGTGTAGGGGCTGGAGGAGGTTACAAAGATAAGGAGGGGGTGTAGGGGCTGGAGGAGGTTACAGAGATAAGGAGGTGGTGTAGGGGCTGGAGGAGGTTACAGAGATAAGGAGGGGGTGTAGGGGCTGGAGGAGGTTACAGAGATAGGGAGGGGGTGTAGGGGGCTGGAGGAGGTTACAGAGATAGGGAGGGGGGTGTAGGGGCTGGAGGAGGTTACAGAGATAGGGAGGGGGTGTAGTGGCGGGAGGGGTTTACAGAGATAGGGAGGGGGTGTAGGGGGCTGGAGGAGGTTACAGAGATAGGGAAGGGGTGTAGGGGCTGGAGGAGGTTACAGAAATAGGGAGAGGGTGTAGGGGACTGGAGGAGGTTACAGAGATAGGGAGGGGGTGTAGGGGCTGGAGGAGGTTACAGAGATAGGGAGGGGGTGTAGGGGCTGGAGGAGGTTACAGAGATAGGGAGGGGGGTGTAGGGGCTGGAGGAGGTTACAGAGATAGGGAGGGGGTGTAGGGGACTGGAGGAGGTTACAGAGATAAGGAGGGGGTGTAGGGGCTGGAGGGGGTTACAGAGATAGGGAGGGGGTGTAGGGGAGCTGGAGGAGGTTACGAAGATAAGGAGGGGGTGTAGGGGCTGGAGGGGGTTACAGAGATAGGGAGGGGGTGTAGGGGAGCTGGAGGAGGTTACAAAGATAAGGAGGGGGTGTAGGGGCTGGAGGAGGTTACAGAGATAAGGAGGTGGTGTAGGGGCTGGAGGAGGTTACAGAGATAAGGAGGGGGTGTAGGGGCTGGAGGAGGTTACAGAGATAGGGAGGGGGTGTAGGGGGCTGGAGGAGGTTACAGAGATAGGGAGGGGGGTGTAGGGGCTGGAGGAGGTTACAGAGATAGGGAGGGGGTGTAGTGGCGGGAGGGGTTTACAGAGATAGGGAGGGGGTGTAGGGGGCTGGAGGAGGTTACAGAGATAGGGAAGGGGTGTAGGGGCTGGAGGAGGTTACAGAAATAGGGAGAGGGTGTAGGGGACTGGAGGAGGTTACAGAGATAGGGAGGGGGTGTAGGGGCTGGAGGAGGTTACAGAGATAGGGAGGGGGTGTAGGGGCTGGAGGAGGTTACAGAGATAGGGAGGGGGGTGTAGGGGCTGGAGGAGGTTACAGAGATAAGGAGGGGGTGTAGGGGAGCTGGAGGAGGTTACAGAGATAAGGAGGGGGTGTAGGGGCTGGAGGAGGTTACAGAGATAAGGAGGGGGTGTAGGGGAGCTGGAGGAGGTTACAGAGATAAGGAGGGGGTGTAGGGGAGCTGGAGGAGGTTACAGAGATAGGGAGGGGGTGTAGGGGAGCTGGAGGAGGTTACAGAGATAAGGAGGGGGTGTAGGGGAGCTGGAGGAGGTTACAGAGATAGGGAGGGGGTGTAGGGGCTGGAGGAGGTTACAGAGATAGGGAGGGGGTGTAGGGGCTGGAGGAGGTTACAGAGATAAGGAGGGGGTGTAGGGGAGCTGGAGGAGGTTACAGAGATAGGGAGGGGGTGAGAAGGGATTGGAACAGGAGGATGAGCATTTGAAAATGGAGCTGTGGCCGGGGGTCAGCGAACCACAGGATGGGGGTGACGGGCGAATGGGGGACTCGTTGGTACATGGGGGCAACAGGGGGAAGATGGGGGGAGAGGCTGTGATGGGAGGAAGAGATGGGGGGGGGCGGGGAGACACTGGGTGACCCTCTCTCTTGTATCTAATGGATACAAAATTGGCTTCTTAACAGAAGCCAATTACACGGGTTCACTGTGTTCGTTGTCATATGTGGACATTTCGGGAGACAGCACATCTCCCGAAAGCCCACATATGCGGGAAATGTCTAGAGGTGCAGAGATTAAGGGCCCGGGTGAGGCAGCTGGAACTGAGGCTGGAGGATATGTTTTTAGTTAGGGAAAATGAGGAAATAATGGATAGGGACAGTAACACTGAGCAGATACCAGGACCTAGGAGGAGAGATGGATGGGTTACAGTTAGGAAGAGCGATAAGAAAAGGAGTCATGGCACTAGGACCACCCCGGAGGAATTACCCCGGAATATCAAGGGTGGGGTGACAGCTGGGGTAGAGAAGGCAAGGGAGGGAGATCAGAATACCTCGGAGGAAGGGAAGAGTGCAGGGTGTGAGATAGTGGTGGGGGATGGGAAAGTCAAAGGGATTGACAGGCGGTTCTGTGGGCAAAAGCGGGACTCCAGGATGGTAGTCTGCCTCCCTGGAGCAGGGGTACAGGATGTTTCAGAAAGGGTAGAGGGAATTTTGAAGGGTGGAGGGACTGAGTCTGATGTGATAGTGCACGTAGGAGAGAAGGATGTAGGAACAAAGTGCAGGGGGGACATACGTAGGCAGTTCAGGGAGTTGGGGGCTAGGCTGAAATGTAGGGCCTCCAGGGTGGCGTTCTCTGGGCTGCTGCCGGTGCCTGGGGCTAGCAGGGCTAGAAATAATGAGATACTCCAACTAAATGCGTGGTTGAAGGATTGGTGTAGGGCAGAGGGTTTTAGATTCGTAGACCACTGGGAAGTCTTTATGAAAGAGGGGCAAATATACAAGAGGGATGGGGTACAGTTAACTGGGAAGGGCGTGCATATCTTAGCTGGAAGGTTAGCTGGAGTGTTTCGGCAGGGTTTAAACTAATATGGAGGGGGGGTGGGGAGGTGGACGGAACTGGGATTGGGGATAGGGTAAGCCCGGAGGGTAGGAAGAAGGATCGGATTGTTTCTGAGGGTCTTCGGTGCATGTGTTTCAATGCTAGGAGTGTGACTGGCAAAACAGATGAACTGAAGGCATTAATGTTCGAAAGGAAGTTGGAAGTGGTGGCGGTGACAGAGACTTGGTTAAAGGAAGGGCAGGACTGGCAGTTGAATGTTCCTGGGTATAAGTGCTTCAGGCGTGATAGGGGTGGGTCGCTGAGAGGTGGGGGAGTGGCGTTGTTAGTTAAGGATTGCATCATAGCAGTGCAGAGGGAGGGAGGTATAGAGGATATAGGAATCGAGTCGCTATGGGTGGAGTTGAGGAATAGGAAGGGAGATGTTACTATGTTGGGTGTGTACTACAGACCGCCCAACAGCCCGAGGGCTGTGGAAGAAGGGATAAGCAGGGACATTCTAGATAAGTGCAGGAAGAATAGGGTGGTGGTAGTGGGAGATTTTAATCTCCCCGGGGTAGATTGGAAGGTGCCGAGATCAGAGGGTGCTGATGGGGAGGAATTTGTACAGTGTGTAATGGAAGGATCCCTGGAGCAGTATGTGGATAGCCCGACCAGAGAGGGGGCTATACTGGACTTGGTTCTGGGGAATGAGCCTGGGCAGGTGGTTGACGTTGAAGTAGGAGAGCATGTGGCTAACAGTGACCACAACTCTGTCTGGTTTAAGATATTAATGGATAAAGATGAAGCCTGTCCTAAGGGGAGGGTGTTAAACTGGGGGAGGGCTAGATACAACCGGATTAGGCAGGATCTTAAAGATACGGACTGGGGTAAGCTGTTTGATGGCAGGTCGACGCTGGGTATGTGGGAGTCTCTCAAGGGAAAACTAAAATCTTTGCAGGAAAGACATGTGCCGGTCAAGAGGAAGGATGGGAAGGGTAGGGTTAGAGAGCCGTGGGTAACTAGGGATATTGAGGACCTGGTCAGGAGGAAGAGGGAGGCGTACATTAGATCTAGGCATTTGAGGACAGAGATAGCATTAGAAGAATACAGAGAATGTAGGAGAGAACTTAAAAGGAGCATCAGAAAGGCAAAAAGGGGCCACGAAATGGCTTTGGTGGGTAGGATTAAGGAAAATCCTAAGGCATTTTACTCCTATGTTAGAAACAAAAGGATGGTTAGAGGGAAGATTGGTCCTCTCAGGGACAGAGGAGGGGAACTATGCTTGGAGCCTGGGGGAATGGGGGAGATCTTGAATGAATACTTTGCGTCGGTATTCACGCAGGAGAGGGGCCTGATGTCTGGTGCTGTGCTTGAGGAGTTTGAGGATCCGTTGAGGGAAATAGTCATCACGAGGGAAGAGGTGTTGGGACTTTTAGACAGTATAAAGACGGATAAATCTCCGGGGCCTGATGGCATCTATCCCAGGCTGCTAAGGGAGGTGAGGGATGAAATTGCTGGGCCTCTGACGCAAATCTTTGTCTCTTCTTTGGACACAGGTGAGGTCCCAGAGGATTGGCAGATTGCAAATGTAGTACCGTTGTTTAAAAAGGGTCAGAGGGATAACCCAGGGAATTATAGGCCGGTGAGCTTGACTTCAGTTATAGGCAAGCTAATGGAGAGGATCCTCAAGGATAGGATGTATGAACATCTGGAGCGCTACAATCTGATCAGGGATACGCAGCATGGCTTCGTTACAGGGAGGTCGTGCCTTACGAATCTAGTGGAATTTTTTGAAGAGGTGACAAAAACGGTTGACGAAGGACAAGCCGTTGATGTTGTCTATATGGATTTCAGTAAGGCGTTTGACAAGGTCCCTCATGGTAGGCTGATAGAAAAGGTGAAGGCTCATGGGATACAAGGCCAGGTATGTAGATGGGTGGAGAACTGGCTTGGGAGGAGGAGACAGCGGGTAGTAGTGGAAGGCTCCTTTTCCAATTGGAGGTCTGTCACCAGTGGTGTGCCGCAGGGCTCGGTACTAGGACCTCTTCTATTTGTAGTATATATTAATGACTTGGAAGAGGGGGTAGGTGGTGTGATCAGCAAATTTGCTGATGACACTAAGATGGTTGGATTGGCGGGTACTGAGGAGCAGTGCCTGGCAATGCAACAGGACATAGACAGGCTGGTAGATTGGGCAGATAGATGGCAAATGGAATTTAATCTGGAGAAATGCGAGGTGATGCACTTTGGCCGGAATAATGTGGAGGGGAGTTATACGATAAAAGGTAGAACTATCCGGAGTATAGATACGCAGAGAGACCTGGGGGTGCAAGTGCACAAGTCCCTGAAGGTGTCGGTGCAGGTGCAGAATGTGATGAGGAAAGCGTATGGTATGTTAGCCTTCATAGGAAGGGGTATAGAATATAAGAGTAGGAGTCTGATGTTGCAGTTGTATAGAACGTTGGTTAGGCCTCACTTGGAGTACTGTGTCCAGTTCTGGTCGCCGTACTACCGGAAGGATGTAGAGATCCTGGAGAGAGTGCAGAGGAGATTTACCAGGATGCTGCCTGGTATGGAAGGGCTGTCTTACGAGGAAAGATTGAACGAACTTGGGCTGTTTTCCCTTGAGAGACGTCGGCTGAGGGGGGATCTAATAGAGGTTTATAAGATTATGAAGGGGATAGATAGAGTAAATGGTGGTAAGCTTTTTCCGCTATTAGAAATGGATAGAACGAGGGGTCACGGGCTTAGGGTGAGGGGGGCTCGGTATAAGACAAATATTAGAGGGCAGTTTTTCACGCAAAGGGTAGTGGGGGTGTGGAATGCACTGCCGAGTAAGGTGGTGGAAGCAGGCACGCTAGGGTTGTTTAAGAGTCACTTAGACAGCCACATGAGCGGTCTACATATAGGGGGATATAGCAGGCCTTACTAAACATTGTAGGCTTGGGATTCCGTTTTTGCCTCAGGGATGTTACAGTCTTTGCCTGTTTAATAATGAATTTTTTGTCTCCACAGGCATTTAAGTCCACCTTGTTGACCAGCAAGGGGCATGCATGCGGCAGGTTGTAGTGGGCTGCTCTTGGATGTTGCTTCGGGAGTTGCCTATTGCTTCATGTCGTTAGTGTGCTTAAACTGGACCATCTCGAGGGCAACATGACAGCTCAGAGACTATCTCTGTTGCTGTGCGGACACATGGATTTGGGCCTGTGTCTGTGGGAGTTTGCGCGTTCTCCCCGTGGTTGCGTGGGTTTCCTCCGGGTGCTCCGGTTTCCTCCCACATCCCAAAGATGCGCTTTTAGGCTGATTGATTGGGATACAAATTGTCCCTATATTGGACCTCCCTGATCCTCGCACATTAGGCGTAGACTAAAATCATGAATAGGTCACTGAGACAATGGGACGGTGGCGCGGGCTCGTTGGGCCGAAGGGCCTGTTTCCCGTGCTGTGTTGTTCTTTGTTCTTTTGTTCTTTGTTCTAAGCCAGAGGGTGGTTGTAGAGGGTTGTTTTTCAAACTGGAGGCCTGTGACCCGCGGTGTGCCTCAGGGATCAGTGCTGGGTCCACTGTTATTTGTCATTTATATTAATGATTTGGATGAGAATATAGGAGACATGGTTAGTAAGTTTGCAGATGACACCAAGATTGGTGGACAGTGAAGAAAGTTATCTCCGATTGCGACAGGATCTTGATCAATTGGGCCAGTGGACTGACGAATGGCAGATGGAGTTTAATTTAGATAAATGTGAGGTGATGCATTTTGGTCGATCGAACCAGGGCAGGACTTACTCAGTTAATGGTCGGGCGTTGGGGAGAGTTACAGGACAAAGAGATCTCGGGGTACATGTTCATTGCTCCTTGAAAGTGGAGTCACAGTTGGACAGAGTGGTGAAGAAGGCATTCGGCATGCTTGGTTTCATCGATCAGAACATTGAATACAGGAGTTGGGACGTCTTGTTGAAGTTGTACAAGACATTGGTAAGGCCACACTTGGAACACTGCGTACAGTTCTGGTCACCCTATTATAGAAAGGATATTATTAAACTAGAAAGAGTGCAGAAAAGATTTACTAGGATGCTACTGGGACTTGATGGTTTGAGTTATAAGGAGAGACTGGATAGACTGAGACTTTTTTCTCTGGAGCGTAGGAGGCTGAGGTGTGATCGTAAAGAACAAAGAGCAAAAACAGCCTGGGAAACAGGCCCTTCGGCCCAACGAACCCGTGCTGCCATTTTATCATTACCAGTCCCCCCTCCACCATGACCCTTATCTATGCTTATGGCATTCCACATTGAGGGAAACTAATTTAGGGACAATTTATTACCTCCAATCAGCCTAATCTTATAGAGGTCTTTAAAATAATGAGGGGCACAGATCAGCTAGATAGTCAATATCTTTCCCCAAAGGTAGGGGAGTCTAAAACTAGAGGGCACAGGTTTAAGGTGAGAGGGGGGAGATACAAAAGTGTCCAGAGGGGCAATGTTTTCACACAGAGGGTGGTGAGAGTCTGGAACAAGCTGCCAGAGGCAGTAGTAAAGGCGGGTACAATTTTGTCTTTTAAAAAGCATTTAGACAGTTCCATGGGTAAGATGGGTATAGAGGGATATGGGCCAAGTGCGGGCAATTGGGGCTAGCTTCAGGGTTTAAAAAAAAGGGTGGCATGGACAAGTTGGGCCGAATGGTCTGTTTCCATGCTGCAAATCTGTATGACTCTCGCCAATCTGCTCCCCTCTCACAGTAATGTGGGGTGAGGTTTCGTGACGGGTTTGAGTGTAGGAAGAGGGGTGAGGGGGTGATTTAATATCCCCCTCTATTCACATCTGGCCTACAGCCCCACCTGCCACCACCACCCCCCTCCCTCCCTCACCTTGCTGCTCCCCTACCCTGCAGGCGAAGGATGTGACTTCAAGTGTGCATTGACAGTCAGATTTGGTTGGGCACCAAAAACAAATCTGGAGTGTCGACCCCCCTTTAAGAAACTCACCGGGACCCCGGAAGCGGAGCTGACTGGCCTCCTACGGACACACCCACCCAATCAGCGACTGCCCTGGTGTAGCAATATCTGGTTCTACCGGCCCTCGGCCAATGGGACGCAGTGGAGGGCGGGACCGCTCAGCTGGCATTTAAAGCGAGCTCGTTAGTCGGTGATAAACTTCCTCCTGATTCTCACCCTGCTGTCTTTCTTTCGCCTTGATTCCTGGGACAAGCCGGGAATTTGGGATCGGATTCTCGGTGGGAAAAGTTTACCCCTCCCCATTCCTCTGTGTTTGCGTGTGTGTGTGTGTGTCTGGCACTGGATGAGACCCAGAGGGCAATTGCACAATTTCAGGAGCAGGAGTTACACTCGAACCAGGCTGGCCATACATGCGGTCAGAGCTCAGATCTGTGTGTGTGTGTGTGTGTATGTGTGACTGCGCCCGCCTCTCTCTCTATGTGTCTGTGATTATCTCTGTATGCAACTGTCTCCATGTGAGTCTCTTGTCTCTCTCCCTCTCTGTGTGACTGTCTCTCTGTCTGTGACTCTCTGTCTCTCTGTGTCAGTCTCTGTCTCTCTGTGTCAGTCACTGTCTCTTGAGTCAGTCTCCGTTTCTCTGCGTCAGTCAGTCTCTGCCAATCTGTGTCAGTTCCTGTCTGTGTCTCTGTGTCAGTCTCTGTTTCTCTGTCAGTCAGTCTCTGGTTCTCTGTGTCAGTCAGTCTCTGTCTCTGTGTGTGTGTGTCAGTCTCTGTCTCCCTTCTTTTCACATTGAAAAGGTATCCAAATTGACTCGATTTGAGTGAAATTTCACCAGGATCCCCCATTCTCAGCAATGTCAGAAGGTGAGATCCCGCTCAACACTTTTCAAATCTCTTGTACAGTTGGAATTAATCATTTAGTTTTAGGAGACCTCAGCTCCATGTTGACCTTTTTAAGAAAAGGATGTTTCTGAAGTTGATTTGGTTTATTATTGTCACATGTACAATAATACATGTACAGTGAAAAGTATTGTTTCTTGTGCGCTATACTGACAAAGCATACCATTCATAGAGAAGGAAAGGAGAGAGTGCAGAATGTAGTGTTACAGTCACAGCGAGGGTGTAGAGAAAGATCAACTTTACATGAAGTACAAAGAACAAAGAACTACACAGCAAGGGAAACAGACCCTTTGGCCCAAAGAGCCCGCGCCGCCATCTTAACAATGTGTTTTTTCTCCTCCACCCTTGACCCATGTCTATGCTTATGGTACCCCCATTGGAAACCAGATTAAGGGGAGAATAATTTAGGGACAATTTGTAAATCCATTCAAAAGTCTGACAGCAGCAGGGAAGAAGCTGTTCTTGAGTCGGTCGGTATGTGATCTCAGACTTTTGTATCTTTTTCCCGATGGAAGAAGGTGGAAGAGAGAATGTCCGGGGTGTGTGAGGGGGGTCCTTAATTATGCCGGCTGCTTTTCCCCAAGGCAGCGGGAAGTGTAGACAGAATCAATGGATGGGAGGCTGGTTTGTGTGATGGATTGGGCTAGATTCTCAATCCTTTGTAGTTTCTTGCAGTCTTGGGCAGAGCAGGAGCCCATACCAAGCTGTGATACAAGCTGGTTCAAAGAATTATTTTGGTGAATGTAATTTTTTTAGTTGGCTGTTTGGCAATGCCGATTTTTCTGTGATGGATTCCCAGCCTCTGACCTGCTCTGGTAACCACAGTATTTATATGGCTGGGTCCGGTTCAGTTTCTGGTCAATGGTGACCCCCAGGATGTTGATAGTGGGGGGGGGATTCAGTGATGCTGTCCTGTACTCTCCATTGAAGACCGATGTAGAGATGCCCGCGTTGGACTGGGGTAAACACAGTAAGAAGTCTCACAACACCAGGTTTATTTGGAATCATGAGCTTTCGGAGCACTGCTCCTTCATCAGGTGAGTGGAAAGTTGGGGTTTCACAAACACGGCAAATATAGACACAGACACAACTGCAAGGTGATGGTTGGAATGCGAGTCTTTACAGGTAATCAAATCTTTACAGGTACAGACAATGTGAGTGGAGAGAGGGACAAGCACAGGTTAAAGAGATGTGTATTGTCTCCAGACAGGACAGTTAGTGAGATTTTACAAGCCCAGGTAAGTCATGGGGGTTACAGATAGTGTGACATGAACCCAAGATCCCGGTTGAGGCCGTCCTTGTGTGCGGAACTTGGCTATCAGTCTCTGCTCAGCGACTCTGCGTCGTCATGAAGACCGCCTTGGCGAACGCTTACCCGAAGATCGGAGACCCTTGACTGCTGAAGTGTTCCCCGGCCAACAACACTTGACGGTAATGGTTGTATCAGGCCAGAGGTTACAGATTGTGCTGGAGTCCAGTTCTGCTGCTGTTGATGATGCTCAGTGTCTCCTGCATGCCAAGTCTTGAGTTGCTCAATTGAAGTCTGTCCCATTTAGTGATAGTGCCACACAGCACGATGGAGGTTGTTCTCAATGTGAAGACGGGACTTTGTTCCCACAAGGACTGTGCGGTAGTGACACTGAATGATACTGTGATGGACAGATGCGTCTGCGGCAGACAGGTTGATGAGGATGGGGTCAAGTACGTATTCCCCTCTTATTGGTTCCCTGATCACTTGCCCCAGTCCCTGTGGTATCTAGACCTAAGTTCGTAGTGTCACCAGATCTCTTTAATTCCAGGGGGGGATAGACTCACATTGGAAGCCATTCAGAGAAGGTTTGATAGGCTGATTCCTGTGGGGAAAGTGGGGTGGGGGGGGCTTGTCTCATGGCGGTAAGGATTGGGCAGGTTGGGGGCCTGGAACCCCTTTGGAGTCTAGAAGAATGAGAGGGGATCTTATTGAAATAGTGTCATAGAGATTTACAGCATGGAAACAGGCCCTTCGGCCCAACTTGTCCATGCCACCCTTTTTGTTAACCCTAAATTAGTCCCAACTGCCTGTGTTTGGTCCTTATCCCTCTATATCCATCTTACCCATATAATGCTTTTTAAAGACAAAATTGTACCCACATCATCTACTACAACCTCTGGCAGTTTGTTCCAGACACTCACAACCCTCTGAAAAACATTTCCCCTCTGGACCCTTTTGTATCTCTCCCCTCTCACCTTAAACCTATGCCCTCTAGTTTTAGACTCCCCTACCTTTGGGAAAAGATATTGACTATCTAGCTGATCTGTGCCCCTCATTATTTTATAGACCTCTATAAGATCAGTCCCTCAGCCTCCTACACTCCAGAGAAAAAAGTCCCAGTCTACCCAGTCTCTCCTTATAACTCAATCCATCAAGTCCCGGTAGCATCCTAGTAAATCTTTTCTGCACTCTTTCTAGTTTAATAATATCCTTTCTATAATAGGGTGACCAGAACTGTACACAGTTGTACAACTGTGCACATACCTGATTTTGAGTGAAAGTGAGGGGTTGGGGGGTGGGGTGGGGGGGGGGGGGGGGGGTGGTTTGACAGGGTGGCTGCTGGGAAGCTGTTACCTCCCCCCCCCTCAATGAGGGAATGTAGAAGGCGGAGGAGTGAGGGGAGGGCGCAGTTTCAGAATAAGGTGGGGGGGGGGGTCTCTCTCCCATTGAGGATGGAGATGAGGAGGAATTTCTTCCCTCCCCTCCCCCCCCCCCCCCCCCACAAAGAGAGCAGTGGGGGCATTGAATATATTCGAGGTGGGGTTAGAGAGATTGCTGGTTGATATGGGGGAGGAGGGGCGGGGTTTGAGTTTATGGGGGGAGAGAAAAGAGATTAGACAGATAAGATTGAACGGTGTAGCAGACTCGATGGGCTGAATGGCCTCCGCCTCATGTTTCTACTGGCACTGGAAGTGATCAGGACAGACGTGGTAACCTCGATACCAAGCCAGCTGCGTTCAAGGACCTCTGTACGTGATCTCTGAACCCACCACGTACACACGAGCTACTGTGTACACATTCTGTGCGCACAACAGCCTGACACTGGAATCTGTTTGGTGTGTATGTGCGTGTGTGAAAGTTACATTGCTGAAGAGTTATCAACAACATTGATTTAGTATTTCAATATTTACACAGCCTTTTGAACTGCTCTGTGTCAAACTGAACACAACTTAAACATATCAGTATCTGTCCTGGGAGTGTCTGATGGGCACAGTGTAGAGGGAGCTTTACTCTGTATCTAACCCCGTGCTGTACCTGTCCTGGGAGTGTTTGATGGGGACAGTGTAGAGGGAGCTTTACTCTGTATCTAACCCGTGCTGTACCTGTCCTGGGAGTGTTTGATGGGGGGACAATGTAGAGGGAGCTTCACTCTGTATCTAACCTCGTGCTGTACCTGTCCTGGGAGTGTTTGATGGGCACAGTGTAGAGGGAGCTTTACTCTGTATCTAACCCTGTGCTGTACCTGTCCTGGGAGTGTTTGATGGGGGGACAGTGTAGAGGGAGCTTTACTCTGTATCTAACCCTGTGCTGTACCTGTCCTGGGAGTGTTTGATGGGCACAGTGTAGAGGGAGCTTTACTCTGTATCTAACCCTGTGCTGTACCTGTCCTGGGAGTGTTTGATGGGGGGACAGTGTAGAGGGAGCTTTACTCTGTATCTAACCCCGTGCTGTACCTGTCCTGGGAGTGTTTGATGGGGGGACAGTGTAGAGGGAGCTTTACTCTGTATCTAACCCCGTGCTGTACCTGTCCTGAGAGTGTTTGATGGGGGGACAGTGTAGAGGGAGCTTTACTCTGTGTCTAACCCTGTGCTGTACCTGTCCTGGGAGTGTTTGATGGGGGGACAGTGTAGAGGGAGCTTTACTCTGTATCTAACCCCGTGCTGTACCTGTCCTGAGAGTGTTTGATGGGGGACAGTGTAGAGGGAGATTTGGGAATGAGTTGTAGCCTCGATGGGTGGTGTTCACTCTGTGTGAGTGTTGAATTTAGTGACTCATTAACTTGATATGTGAAAATCTGCAATGATTAATCCAGAGGCCTCCAGGTTAACGCTCTCAGGGGGAAACCCGGTTCGAATCCCGCCATGGCAGATGGTGGAATTTGAATTCAATAAAAAAACATCTGGAATTAAAAATCTACTGATGACCCATTGTTGGAAAAGCCCATCTGGTTCCCTTTAGGGAAGGAAATCTGCCGTCCTTACCCCGGTCTGGCCTACATGTGACTCCAGAGCCACAGCAATGTGGTCGACTCTCAACTGCCCCTCTGAAATGGCCGAGTGAGACACTCAGATCAAGGGGCAATTAGTGATGGACAATAATTGATGGGGCTAGCCAGCGGCAGTCACCAGAACGATCAGAAAAATCTGAGCATTTCGATCGGAAGTTAACTGTGTTTCCACTGGTGCCGGAGCTGATGTCCCTCAACGCTGTCCCCGGAGGGAGGAAGGATGGGAGTGAGAGACCAACTGTGAGCCATGAGGCGGCTGACAGATTGTCAGTGCTAAGCAGATGATTGAATATTTCTCTGGTGGTTTCCTCTGTGTGTTATTAACTCAAGTCCTCAGCCGAACAGGGTTCAACCGGTTAATTTCAACACATTACATAATTAAAAGTATCTCTCCCTCATTAGCACACCTCCCCATCCCTCAGTTAATTACAAACCCAACGTGCAAAACTGCAGCTCTGAACAGGGTGTAAGAGTGGACTCCCTCACCAATCCATCACCTAATTTCCTCAAATATCATCCTGCCACATTGCCCCATGGGACATTAAACTGACAGTAAAAGTGGGATTAGACTGGGTGGGGATATTAAAGGGTGCGGGGAGTGAGGGAGGAGTGGGATTTGACTGGGTGGGATATTAAAGGGTGCGGGGAGTGAGGGGGAGAGTGGGATTAGACTGGGTGGGATATTAAAGGGTGTGGGGAGTGGGGGGGGGCGGGAGTGAGATTAGACTGGGTGGGATATTAAAGGGTGCGGGGAGTGAGGGGGGAGACTGGGATTAGACTGGGTGGGGTATTAAAGGGTGCGGGGAGTGAGGGGAGAGTGGAATTAGACTGGGGTGGGATATTAAAGGGTGAGGGGAGAGTGGGATTAGACTGGATGGGATATTAAAGGGTGCGGGGAGTGAGGGGGAGAGTGGGATTGGACTGGGTGGGATATTAAAGGGTGCGGGGAGTGAGGGGGAGTGGGATTTGACTGGGTGGGATATTAAAGGGTGCGGGGAGTGAGGGGAGAGTGGGATTTGACTGGGTGGGATATTAAAGGGTGCGGGGAGTGAGGGGAGAGTGGGATTTGACTGGGTGGGATATTAAAGGGTGCGGGGAGTGAGGGGAGAGTGGGATTAGACTGGGTGGGATATTAAAGGGTGTGGGGAGTGAGGGGGGAGTGGGATTTGACTGGGTGGGATATTAAAGGGTGCGGGGAGTGAGGGGGGAGTGGGATTTGACTGGGTGGGATATTAAAGGGTGCGGGGAGTGAGGGGAGAGTGGGATTAGACTGGGTGGGATATTAAAGGGTGTGGGGAGTGAGGGGGGAGTGGGATTTGACTGGGTGGGATATTAAAGGGTGCAGAATCTCTCTCTGTCATCGGGACGGGAATAAGTCTCAAACTCCAGAGAGCGAGCGGAAAGGAACGTTCCGTTGAGGGTGGATGGGAGGAGGCAGGTGTGGGACAGACACGCCAGTAGATGGGCTGAATGGCCTTGTTGTGTGCTGGAGCTCGGAGTAAATTTTGATTCCTTCCCCTTGCAGCAGCGAGGAAGACAATGTCCGCTTTCTGGGTGGAACATTCTAGCGAGGCGACGATTGAGGAGATGATGTTGGATTCAAGAGCGGAGGTTATCACACAGCTGGAGACCCCCGAGATCCTGTCCATGTTACCCCCTCTCCGGGGGAAGCGGCTGTTGGAGTTGGGAGCAGGAATTGGGTAAGTTTCTCCCTCTGACCACCCCACCACCCCCGTCCCTGGTGCGTGGACACAGTGTCCAAACCCGGAGCCCACCCCTCAACACCCAGTTTCTCAACCCCCCCCCGCACAGGTACTCGACTGCAGGAACCCTCACCCACGCCCTCGTTCCCTTCAGACTCGATCACCTCAGTGTAGACCTGGCTGCTCCCCCACAATCTCCAGCTCCTCCGCCCACTCCCTGTCTCCATAACCTCCTCCAGCCCCTACACCCCCTCCCTATCTCTGTAACCCCCTCAAGCTCCTACACCCCCTCCCTATCTCTGTAACCCCCTCAAGCTCCTCCATCCCCTTCCTATCTCTAACCTCCTCCAGCCCCTACACCCCCTCCCTATCTCTGTAACCTCCTCCAGCCCCTACACCCCCTCCCTATCTCTGTAACCTCCTCCAGCCCCTATATCCCCCTCTCTATCTCTGTAACCTCCTCCAGCCCCTACACCCCCTCCCTATCTCTGTAACCTCCTCCAGCCCCCTACACCCCCTCCCTATCTCTGTAACCTCTTCCAGCCCCTACACCCCCTCCCTATCTCTGTAACCTCCTCCAACCCCTACACCCCCTCCCTATCTCTGTAACCCCCTCAAGCTCCTACACCCCCTCCCTATCTCTGTAACCCACTCCAGCCCCCTATATCCCCCTCTCTATCTCTGTAACCCCCTCCAGCCCCTACACCCCCCTCCCTATCTCTGTAACCCACTCCAGCCCCCTATATCCCCCTCTCTATCTCTGTAACCTCCTCCAGCCCTTACATCCTCTCCCTAGTTAATTGGGGGAGTCTTTGGGAAGGCAAAGGGATGTCTGGTAAGTGGGATGTTTTCAAAAGTCTGTTAACCAGGATTCAGGGTAAACACATTGCTCTTTGAGTGAAGGGCAAGGCTGGCAGAAGTCAGGAATCGTGGATGACTCGGGATATTGAGGCCCTGGTCAAGAAGAAGAAAGAGGCACATGACGTGCATAGGCAGCTGGGATCAAGTGGATCCCTTGAAGAGTGTAGGGGGTGTAGGAATAGAGTTAAGAGAGAAATCAGGAGGGCAAAAAGGGGACATGAGATTGTTTTGCCAGATAAGGCAAAGGAGAATCGAAACAGCTTCCACAAATAGATAAAGGACAAAAGAGTAACAAGGGAGAGAGTAGAACCTCTTAAGGATCAACAAGGTCATCTGTGTGCGGATCCACAAGAGATGAGTGAGAAAGCATGGATGTTCGGGAACTTGGGAAAATAAATATTGATGTCTTGAGGAGTGTACATATTACAGAGAAGGAGGTGCTGGAACTCTTAAAGCGCATCAAGGTAGATAAATCGCCCTGACCTGATGAAGTGTATCCCAGGACACTGTGGGAGGCGAGGGAGGAATTTGCGGGTCCCCTAGCTGAGATATTTGAATCATCGATAGTCACGGGTGAGATGCCTGAAGATTGGAGAGTGGCAAATGTTGTGCTTTTGTTTAAAAAGGGCTGCAGGGAAAAGCCTGGGAACTACAGGCCAGTGAGCCTCACATCTGTGGTGGGTAAATTGTTGGAAGGTATGTTGAGAGACAGGATCTACAGGCATTTAGAGACACAAGGACTGATTAGGGACAGTTAGCGTGGCTTTGTGAGTGGAAAATCATGTCTCACAAATTTAATTGAGTTTTTTGAAGGGGTAACCAAGAAGGTAGATGAGGGCAGTGCAGCTGATGTTGAATACAGGAGTTGGGACGTCTTGTTGAAGTTGTACAAGACATTGGTAAGGCCACACTTGGAATATTGTGTACAGTTCTGGTCACCCTGTTATAGAAAGGATATTAAACTAGAAAGAGTGCAGAAAAGATTTACTAGGATGCTACTGGGACTTGATGGATTGAGTTATAAGGAGAGGCTGGATAGACTGGGACTTTTTTCTCTGGAGTGTAGGAGGCTGAGGGGTGATCTTATAGAGGTCTATAAAATAATGAGGGGCACAGATCAGCTAGATAGTCAATATCTCTTCCCAAAGGTAGGGGAGTCTAAAACTAGAGGGCATAGGTTTAAGGTGAGAGGGGAGAGATACAAAAGGGTCCAGAGGGGCAATTTTTTCACACAGAGGGTGGAGAGTGTCTGGAACAAACTGCCAGAGGTAGCACAATTTTAAAGGTGGGTACAATTTTGTTTTTTTAAAGGCGTTTAGACAGTTACATGGGTACGATGGGTATAGAGGGATATGGGCCAAATGTGGGTAATTGGGATTAGCTTAGGGATTTTAAAAAAAGAGGGTGGCATGGACAAGTTGGGCCGAAGGGCCTGTTTCCATGCTGTAAACCTCTATGACTCTATCTCTGTAACCTCCTCCAGCCCCCCACCCTCTCTCAATCTCTGTAACCACCTACTCCAGCCCTTAAACCCCTCCCTATCTCTATAACCCCCTCCAGTCCCTACACCCCCTATCTCTGTAACCTCCTCCAGTCCCTATACCCCCTCCCTATCTCTGTAACCTCCTCCAGTCCCTACACCCCCTCCCTATCTCTGTAACCTCCTCCAGTCCTTACACCCCTCCAAGATCTCTGCGCTCCTCCAATTCCAGCCTCTTGAGCATCCCCTGATTCCCATCGCTCCACCATTGGCGGCCGTGCCTTCGGCTGTCTGGGGGGATCCTAACCTCTGCAATTCCCTCCCTAAATCTCTCCACGTCTCTCTGTCTGTCTCTCTCTCTGTCTGTCTCTCACTGTACCCCAGTGAGAGTCAGCACCTTCAGGAGAGGAGGGGGGAGACCCTGTACCCCAGTGAGAGTCAGCACCTTCAGGAGAGGAGGGGGGACCCTGTACTCCAGTGAGAGTCAGCACCTTCAGGAGAGGAGGGGGACCCTGTACCCCAGTGAGACTCAGCACCTTCAGGAGAGGAGGGGGGACCCTGTACCCCAGTGAGACTCAGCACCTTCAGGAGAGGAGGGGGGACCCTGTACCCCAGTGAGAGTCAGCACCTTCAGGAGAGGAGGGGGGAGACCCTGTACGCCAGTGAGAGTCAGCACCTTCAGACGAGGAGGGGCGGGGGGACTCTGCACCCTGGTGAGGGTGGGTGGGGCTGAAGGGTTGGCGCTAATATGACGGGTTTGTGCTAACTCTGCGGTTTGAACTCTGTCCATGCCAGGAGGTTCACGGGACATCTGGCCAAGGTGGCAGCCCACGTGACGGCGGTGGACTTCATGGAGAAGTTTGTGGAGAAGAACCGTGAGCTGAACAGTGAGCACGTGAACATCAGCTTCCTGCAGGCCGACATCACACAGCTGGAGATGCCGAGCAACAGGTATGTGGCACTCAGGCCTACAACTCAGGCTTCACGACCCTCGGTGCGTTACATTACAAACACTGGCGTTCCAGATAGGGATTTTAACAGGAGCCAGTCTCTAAACCGACCTGGAATGTGAATGCAGGATGCCATACTCTCACAGTGAGGCTATTTGGCCCACCCTTCCTGTGCTAGCTCTTTGAAAGATCTATCCAATTACTCCTGCCTCTCCCACCCCACCCCCGCTCTTTCCCCCACATCCCTACAAGTGTTTTCTTTTCCACTATTTCCCCCCTTTGGAAAGTTCTGATTGAAACGGCTTCCACCGTCCCTTCAGAGGAAAACGAAATGAGAAATTGGTGACGGTTCTGATTAACATTCCTGGTCTGGATATCACTGGCTACGGCACAGTGCGGCGCTCCCTCGGCACCGACCCTCCCACAGTGCGGTGCTCCCTCGGCACCGACCCTCCCACAGTGCGGCGCTCCCTCGGCACCGACCCTCCCACAGTGCGGTGCTCCCTCGGCACCGACCCTCCCACAATGCGGCGCTCCCTCGGCACCGACCCTCCCACAGTGCGGCGCTCCCTCGGCACCGACCCTCCCACAGTGCGGCGCTCCCTCGGCACCGACCCTCCCACAGTGCGGCGCTCCCTCGGCACCGACCCTCCCACAGTGCGGCGCTCCCTCGGCACCGACCCTCCCACAGTGCGGCGCTCCCTCGGCACCGACCCTCCCACAGTGCGGCGCTCCCTCGGCACCGACCCTCCCACAGTGCGGCGCTCCCTCGGCACCGACCCTCCCACAGTGCGGCGCTCCCTCGGCACCGACCCTCCCACAGTGCGGCGCTCCCTCGGCACCGACCCTCCCACAGTGCGGCGCTCCCTCGGCACCGACCCTCCCACAGTGCGGCGCTCCCTCGGCACCGACCCTCCCACAGTGCGGCGCTCCCTCGGCACCGACCCTCCCACAGTGCGGCGCTCCCTCGGCACCGACCCTCCCACAGTGCGGCGCTCCCTCGGCACCGACCCTCCCACAGTGCGGCGCTCCCTCGGCACCGACCCTCCCACAGTGCGGCGCTCCCTCGGCACCGACCCTCCCACAGTGCGGCGCTCCCTCGGCACCGACCCTCCCACAGTGCGGCGCTCCCTCGGCACCGACCCTCCCACAGTGCGGCGCTCCCTCGGCACCGACCCTCCCACAGTGCGGCGCTCCCTCGGCACCGACCCTCCCACAGTGCGGCGCTCCCTCGGCACCGACCCTCCCACAGTGCGGTGCTCCCTTGGCGCTGGGGGTGCGCCGGTGGTGGGGGGGGGGGTGGAGGGGGGGTGGTGTTGGTGTTGTTGGTGCTGAGATTTGCCTCTCAGGATGAGGACAGGGTCAGGAGCAGTTGGAATCTCCCTCACCTCAAACCAGGACCAGGCCTCAGGCTGTGGAGCCGCCATTTCTGAGTGGTTGGTGCTTGACCCTTGATCTTTCTTGACCCCCGTATCTCCTGACCTTTCAGCTTTGATGTGATATTCTCAAATTGGCTGTTCATGTACCTGACCGATGTGGAATTGTTGAACTTGACTACCCGTCTACTATCCTGGCTGAAACCTGGGGGTTATCTGTTCTTCAGAGAGTCCTGCTTCTATCAGTCAGGTAGGGCTGGACACCTCATTTCAACTAGATTTGATTTATTAGTGTCACATGTATTGGGATACAGTGAAAAGTATTGTTTCTTGTGCACTACACAGACAAAGCATACTGTTCATTGAGAAGGAAACAGAGAAGATTGTCATCGACTTCAGGAAGTGTAAAGGAGAACATGCCCCTGTCTACATCAACGGGGATGAAGTAGAAAGGGTCGAGAGCTTCAGGTTTTTAGGTGTCCAGATCACCAACAACCTGTCCTGGTCCCCCCCCATGCCGATACTATAGTTAAGAAAGCCCCGCCAACGCCTCTACTTTCTCAGAAGACTAAGGAAATTTGGCATGTCCACTACGACTCTCACCAACTTTTACAGATGCCCCAGAGAAAGCATTCTTTCTGGTTGTATCACAGCTTGGTCTGGGCTCCTGCTCTGCCCAAGACCGCAAGGAACTACAAAAGGGTCGTGAATGTAGCCCAATCCATCACACAAACCAGCCTCCCATCCATTGACTCCGTCTACACTTCCCGCTGCCTCGGGGAAAAGCAGCCGGCATAATTAAGGACCCCACACACCCCGGACATTCTCTCTTCCACCTTCTTCCGTTGGGAAAAAGATACAAAAGTCTGAGGTCACGTACCGACCGAATCAAGAACAGCTTCTTCCCTGCTGCTGTCAGACTTTTGATTTTATTATTGTCACACATATTGGGAGACAGTGAAAAGTATTCTTTCTTGCACACTGTATAGATGAAGCATACCGTTAATAGACAAGGAAAGGAAAGAGTGAAGAATGTAGTGTTAGTCACAGCTAGGGTGTAGAGAAAGATCAATTTAATGCGAGGTAGGTACATTCAGAAGTCCACTGTCTATGGATGGGAGGCTGGTTTGCGTGATGGATTGGTCTACAGTCACGACCTTTTGTAGTTCCTTGCGGTCTTGGGCAGAGCAGGAGCCCAGACCAAGCTGTGATACAACCAGAAAGAATGCTTTCTATGGGGCATCTGTAAAAGTTGGTGAGAGTCGTAGTGGACATGTCAAATTTCCTTAGTCTTCTGAGAAAGTAGAGGCGTTGGTGGGGCTTTCTTAACTATAGTGTCGGCACGGGGGGGGACCAGGACAGGTTGCTGGTGATCTGGACACCTAAAAACTTGAAGCTCTCGACCCTTTCTACTTCATCCCCGTTGACGTAGACAGGGGCATGTTCTCCTTTACACTTCCTGAAGTCAATGACTGTCTCCTTTGACTGATGTTGAGGACAGCTGACTCAGTGACAGTGGCATAGTGGGATTGTCTCTGGGCTAGTAATCCTCTCGGAAGGGAACCTCTGGGTTTGAATCCCATCTTGGTGGAATTTAAATTCCATTTATAAAATCGGGAATTATAAAGCTTGCCTCAGTAACGGTGACCCTGACAAACTCGCATCGATTGTGGGAAAAACCCATCTGGTTCCCTTTAGGGAAGGAAATCTGCCGTCCTTACCCCGGTCCGGCCTACATGTGACTGGGTGACTCTCAACCGCCCCTCCAAGGGGCAACTAGGGTTGGGCAATAAATGCTGACACAGCCAGTGTTGTCAATGTCCCAGGAATGAATAAAAATAAGATGTATAAAAGGACCCCCAAACTGAAGCCTTGATTGGCCAGTTCTACTGGCTCTGAACTCGAGGTGGGGTCCAAGTGCGTCTGGGTGGACATCGGGACAGGAAGTGAAACGTGCAAAGGGATAGAAGGAGAAGGGGAGAGATGGAAAAGAGTGGGAGGAGGCTCGTGTGGAATAGAAACGTCAGCAGAGGGGCTGAATGGCCTGTGATTGGAAATTGAGTTTTTTTTCCTCTGTTTTCTCACTGAGGTAATGTCAGGAGGGAGTTCAATCCCACCCTGTACCGGATGCCAGCCGATTATAACCACATCCTCACCTCCGGAGTGCAGCGGGAAACGGCACTGGGGCAATCGCTCTGGGGATTCGAAATTGTCATGAGCAAGTCGGTGCAAGCTTACATCAAGGTACGGCGGGGGAGAGAGAATGTGGGACCTGCTCCCGCGGAGGGGGACGGGAGGAGGTGGGGTGGTAGAGGCTGGTGGGAGGAGGGGGTAAGGCCGATGGGTGGAGGGACTGTGGGGAGGAGATGACTTGAAGTGGAGGCAGTGTGCCTCACAACACAGTGGATGTATCTTGGGTAGCAGAGTCTCTGGGTTCCATCAAGGATCTCTCTCCCTCTGTGGGTCACTCTCTCTCTCTCTCTGTGGCGCTCTGTCTCTCTCTCTATCTCTGTGGCGCTCTGCCTCTCTCTCTCTCTCTCTCTCTGTGGCGCTCTGTCTCTCTCTCTCTCTCTCTCTGTGGCACTCTGCCTCTCTGTCTATCTGCCCCCCTCCCTTGCCTGCTGCCCCTCCCTCTCTGTCCCTCATTCGTCCACTGCCTCCTCCTCTCTCTGTCTCCCCCTCCCTGTGTCTCTGTGGGTCTCCCTTTTGATCATTTGGGCCAGTGGGCTGACGAATGGCAGATGGAGTTTAATTTAGATAAATGCGAGGTGATGCATTTTGGTAGATTGAACCAGGACAGCACTTAGTCAGTTAATGGTAGGGGGTTGGGGAGAGTTACAGAACAAAGAGATCTAGGGGTACAGGTTCATAGCTCCTTGAAAGTGGAGTCACAGGTGGACAGAGTGGTGAAGAAGGCATTCGGCATGCTTGATTTCATCAGTCACAACATTGAATACAGGAGTTGGGACGTCTTGTTGAAGTTGTACAAGACATTGGTAAGGCCACACTTGGAATACTGTGTACAGTTCTGGCCACCCTATTATAGAAAGGATATTATTAAACTAGAAAAAATGCAGAAAAGATTTACTAGGATGCTACCAGGACTTGATGGTTTGAGTTATAAGGAGAGGCTGGATAGACTGGGACTTTTTTCTCTGGAGCGTAGGAGGCTGAGGGGTGATCTTATAGAGGTCTATAAAATAATGAGGGGCACAGATCAGCTAGATAGTCAATATCTTTTCCCAAAGGTAGGGGAGTCTAAAACGAGAGGGCATAGGTTTAAGGTGAGAGGGGAGAGATACAAAAGTCTCCAGAGGGGCAATTTTTTTACACAGAGGGTGATGAGTGTCTGGAACGAGCTGCCAGAGGTAGTAGTAGAGGCGGGTACAATTTTTTCTTTTAAAAAGCGTTCAGACGGTTACATGGGTAAGATGGGTATAGAGGGATATGGGCCAAATGCGGGCAATTGGGATTAGCTTAGGGGTTTAAAAAAATGGCTGCATGGACAAGTTGGGCCAAATGACCTATTTCCCCGCTGTAAACCTCTATGACTCTGTGACTATGAGTCTCTCTCTGAGAGTCTCTCTGTCTCTCTCTCTCCCTGAGGTTCTCTCTCTCTCTCTGAGGTTCTCTCTCTTTCTCTCTCTCTCAGTTGAAGCAGAACCAGAACCAGGTGTGCTGGCTCCTACAGAAGATTATCCGCAATCCCTCCGCCAATCAGGGATTCCAAACATTCCAGCAATTCCTGGACAATAAGCAATATTCCAGAAGCAGCATCCTACGCTATGAGAAGATATTCGGACACGGGTTTATCAGCAGTGGAGGCCTACTCACGACCAAGGTACCACCCTCACTCTCGCCCTCCTCACTCTCACTCTCCTCTCTCGCTCTCGCCCTCCTCCTCTCTCACTCATGTGTTTATCCAGTTCCCCCCAAACATATCGGTACTATTTACCTCGAGCACTCCCCGTGGGAGCGAGTCCCACATTCTCCCCCACTCCCCCCGTGGGAGCGAGTCCCACACTTTCCCGCTCTCTGGGTAAAGATGTTTCTCCTGAATTCCCCATTGGGTCTATCAGTCACTATCTGATATTGAAGGCCCCCTCAGTCTGGTCTCTGCCCCACACAAGGCAACATCTTCTCCATGTGGCCCCTATCCAAACCCCCTTTATCATTTTAAAAGCATTGATCGGGGTGCCCACCCCCCTCCCCCCACCACCCCCCCCCCCACCCCCCCACCCCCAGGCTTCTCTGTTCCAGAGAAAGGGACCCCCCCCCCCGCCCCCCCCGCCGACCCGACAGGCCTACGTAATCTTCCTGGTCGCTGCGAGCAATGATTGTAATGAGTATTCTCTCTCTCTCTCGGACAGGAATTTGTCGAGGTGTTAGGCTTGGTTCCTGGCCAATCAGTGTTGGATGTTGGGTGTGGTATCGGAGGTGGAGACTTCTACATGGCCAAGGTAATTGGGTGGGACGGGCCTGTTACAGTGGTCGCCATGGACACCGGTGCTCAGAGTGCCATCTGCCACCATTTTGCTGACACCAGTTGCATTGTGGGTCTTACCCAGTTGGCCTCAGTCCCTCTCCCTCCAGCCACTCCCTCTCCCTGCAGGCAGCTCCGCAGGGACCCCTCGGACCTAGGGATTGATTGCCCGAGGCCGGCTCCAACCCCGCTGAGGACCCCCAACCCCTCCGTGGGAACCAACCCCCCCATTGGGACCCAAGGGAGGCCATTGGGTGCTGCAATGGATGCTGGGAGTGAACCATTGTGGTCAACAGGGGAGAGGGGCAGAGAGAGGGAGATGGAGGCAGAGTGGGGGGAGACAGAGAGAGGGAGAGACAGAGTTTAAACATTATTTATTAGTGTCACAAGTAGACTTACATTAACTCTGCCGTGAAGTTACTGTAAAACTCCCGTAGTTGCCACACTTTGGTGCCTATTCGGGTACACTGAGGGAGAATTTAGAATGGCCAATGAATCTAACCAGCAATTTCCCACAATAAGATTGGTTCTAGGTTGTCAAAACCATCAGATTTAAATTGAATAGGTTCTTGGTATCTAAGCGCCTGATTCAAATTGATTGGCTGAATTCAAAAGCCTGTTGTCTTGGTAACAACGCTGCTTGGTCGTTCGATACTAATGTTTCAGTCTGTGTACTCTATGTATACTTTGCAGTTTTAAATCTCTCAGCACAAAAAAAGCACCACCTTTTATCGGGACACCCGATGCTACCCCCCTCCCCCAAACCCCCTTGGACATTTTTCAATCCTACAACATCAAATTCTAATTTCCTACCTCCCTGGTGTACAATTACTCAACCCAACTACACAACATCCCTGTCAGAGAGAGAGACAGCTCTGACATCCATCATTCTGAAGTGCTTTGAAAGGCTCGGTTCCTCCCTCTGCGACGGGATCCTGAGCTTCCTAACCCACAGACCGCAATCACTAAGGATCGGCAACAACACCTCCTCCACCATCATCCTCAACACCGGTGCCCCCACAAGGCTGTGTTCTCAGCCTCCTACCACACTCCTTACACACCTATGACTGTGCGGCTAAATTCCCCTCCAACTCGATTTTCAAGTTTGCTGACAACACCACCTTAGCGGGTTGGATCTCAAACAAACAACGAGACAGAGTCCAGGAATGAGATCGAGAATCTGGTGAACTGGTCTGGCAACAATAACCTCTCCCTCAATGTCAACAAAACAAAGGAGATTGTCATCGACTTCAGGAAGCATAAAGGAGAACATGCCCCTGTCTACATCAACGGGGACAAAGTAGAAAAGGTCGACAGCTTCAAGTTTTTAGGTGTCGCCAACAACCTGGTCCTGGTCCCCCCGTGCCGACACTATAGTTAAGAAAACCCCACCACCGCCTCTACTTTCTCAGAAGACTAAGGATATTTGGCATGTCCGATATGACTCTCACCAACTTTTACAGATGCCCCATAGAAAGCATTCTTTCTGGTTGTATCACAGCTTGGTCTGGGCTCCTGCTCTGCCCAAGACTGCAAGGAACTACAAAAGGTCGGGAATGTAGCCCAATCCATCACACAAACCAGCCTCCCATCCATTGACTCTGTCTACACTTCCCACTGCTTCGGGAAAAGCAGCCAGCATAATTAAGGACCCCACGCACCCCGGACATTCTCTCTTCCACCTTCTTCCATCGGGAAAAAGATACAAAAGTCTGAGGTCCCGTACTGACCGACTCAAGAACAGCTTCTTCCCTGCTGCTGTCAGACTTTTGAATGGATCTACCTCACATTAAGTTGATCTTTCCCTACACCCTAGCTGTGACTGTAACACTACATTCTGCACTCTCTCCTTTCCTTCTCTATGAACGGTACGCTTTGTCTGCATAGTGCATAAGAAACAATACTTTTCACTGTATCCCAATACGTGTGACAATAATAAATCAAATCAAAATCACAGAGAGGGAGTGAGAAACTCCACACAGCAGATCAGGGGCAGTAGATGGGTGGTGAAAGAGGTGGTTATACTACATGCTGCGGTAATCATGGTAACCACCTTATCCCTGTTATTGTAGAATTACGGTGTGGAGGTGCTTGGAGTGGATTTATCATACAACATGGTGGAGATAGCGATGGAGAGAGCTGTAACAGAAAACACACCATTGGTAAGACACTCCCTATCTCTGTAACCTCCTTCAGCCCCTACACCCCCTCCCTATCTCTGTAACCTCCTCCTGCCCCGACACCCCTTCCCTATCTCTGTAACCTCCAGCCCCTACACCCCCTCCCTATCTCTGTAACCTCCTCCAGTCCCTACACCCCCTCCCTATCTCTGTAACCTCCTCCTGCCCCGACACCCCTTCCCTATCTCTGTAACCTCCTGCCCCGACACCCCTTACTTATCTCTGTAACCTCCTCCAGTCCCTACACCCCTCCCTATCTCTTTAACCTCCTCCAGCCCCTACACCCCCCTCCCTATCTCTGTAACCTCCTCCAGTCCCTCCCTATCTCTGTAACCTCCTCCAGCCCCTACAACCCTCCGAGATCTCTGCACTCCTCCAATTCTGGCCTCTTGAGCATCCCCCGATTTCCATCACTCCACCATTGGCGACCGTGCCTTCAGCTGCCTGGGGGCCCGGAGTTTCGGAATTTCCTCTCTAAACATCTCCACCTTTTGTCCCTCTGGCTCTCTCGCTGTCTCTGTCCCTCTGTGCGACCCATGGTGAGTATTTCCCTAAGCGAGAAGTTACAGCTCCTCACACCTTTTCCCTCACTCCCTCACTCCTCTCCCTCTCTCTCTCTCAGGTACAGTTTGAGATTGGTGATGCCACGAAGAGGGTTTTTGACGAGGGTTCGTTTGACGTGATTTACAGTCGCGACACCATCCTGCACATCGCTGACAAGGAGGCTCTGCTCAGCAAATTCTACGTGAGTCCCGACAGCCCCTCCCGCGGTGCGGCGCTCCCTCGGCACCGACCCTCCCACAGTGCGGCGCTCCCTCGGCACCGACCCTCCCGCAGTGCGGCGCTCCCTCGGCACCGACCCTCCCACAGTGCGGCGCTCCCTCGGCACCGACCCTCCCACAGTGCGGCGCTCCCTCGGCACTGACCCTCCCACAGTGCGGCGCTCCTTCAGTACTGACCCTCCCACAGTGCGGCGCTCCCTCGGCACCGACCCTCCCGCAGTGCGGCGCTCCCTCGGCACCGACCCTCCCGCAGTGCGGCGCTCCCTCGGCACCGACCCTCCCACAGTGCGGCGCTCCCTCGGCACCGACCCTCCCGCAGTGCGGCACTCCCTCGGCACCGACCCTCCCGCAGTGCGGCGCTCCCTCGGCACCGACCCTCCCGCAGTGCGGCGCTCCCTCGGCACCGACCCTCCCGCAGTGCGGCGCTCCCTCAGCACCGACCCTCCCGCAGTGCGGCGCTCCCTCGGCACCGACCCTCCCGCAGTGCGGCGCTCCCTCGGCACCGACCCTCCCACAGTGTGGCGCTCCCTCGGCACTGACCCTCCCACAGTGCGGCGCTCCCTCGGCACCGACCCTCCCACAGTGCGGCGCTCCCTCGGCACTGACCCTCCCACAGTGTGGCGCTCCCTCGGCACTGACCCTCCCGCAGTGCGGCGCTCCCTCGGCACTGACCCTCCCGCAGTGCGGCGCTCCCTCGGCACCGACCCTCCCACAGCGCGAAGCTCCCTCGGCACCGACCCTCCGACCAGTGCGGCGCTCCCTCGGCACCGACCCTCCGACCAGTGCGGCGCTCCCTCAGCACTGACCCTCCGACCAGTGCGGCGCTCCCTCAGCACCGACCCACCCGCAGTGCGGCGCTCCATGGGTTAAGGCGGGAGTGGGAGATGGGTGTGAGGGGGAGTGATGTGTGTGTGTGTGTGTGTGACCTAACGGGAATATCGTTGTGTTCCAGGTCTGGCTCAAGCCGGGTGGGAAGGTTCTGATCACTGATTATTGCTGTGGGGAAACTCCCTGGTCAACCCGCTTCCAGGAGTATGTGAGAGAGCGAGGGTACATCCTGTACACTGTCCCGAAATATGGCCAGGTTTGAATCCTGCTTACCCTTAATCCCTGCTTAACACTGTTCACCCTCCCCACTCCCCTGGGAGCCTGTCCTGCATTCTCCCCCACTCCCCACGGGAGCGAGTCCCACATTCTCCCCCAGTGTGGGAAACCGGGACTGTGTGCAGTAACTCCGAGTGTGGGGGATACGGAGACCGGGACTGTGTGCAGTAACTCCGAGTGTGGGGGATACGGAGACCGGGACTGTGTGCAGTAACTCCGAGTGTGGGGATACGGAGACTGGGACTGTGCGCAGTAACTCCGAGTGTGGGGATATGGAGACCGGGACTGTGCGCACTAACTCCGAGTGTGGGGGAGACGGAGACCGGGACTGTGCGCAGTAACTCCGAGTGTGGGGATAGGGAGACCGGGACTGTGCGCAGTAACTCCGAGTGTGGGGGATACGGAGACCGGGACTGTGCGCAGTAACTCCGAGTGTGGGGGATATGGAGACCGGGACTGTGCGCAGTAACTCCGAGTGTGGGGGATACGGAGACCGGGACTGTGCGCAGTAACTCCGAGTGTGGGGGATACTGAGACCGGGACTCTGCGCAGTAACTCCGAGTGTGGGGGATACGGAGACCGGGACTGTGCGCAGTAACTCCGAGTGCTGATGGTTCTAGGAATGACTGGATTTCTTGATCTCTGCCCCCTCCCCGCTCCGGGATTTGTTTGTACAGATGCTCCAAGATGTGGGATTTACCTGTGTTCGAGCCGAGGATCGGACGCAGCAATTTATGGACATTCTGAAGCTCGAGCAGCAGAGGCTGGAGACTGGACGGGCTGCTTTCTTGCAGGTAATGCTGGGGTCACAGGTCAGCAGCATTGACCCCTGACACCCTCAACCTTCGACTGCCAACCCCTCCCTCCCTTCCCGATCCGCGACCTCTGCCCTGGTGCTGAGCCACACAGACACTGGGTTCACAATGGAGATCTGAGTGAGGGGGGAGAAGGAGATTTGGACCTTTAGTTAGATTCGTCGCTGGCCGGCATTGCTTATCCATTCCTAATTATCCCTTGAGAAGGTGGTGGGTGAGCTGGAGGGAATTGGGTTTGTAATACAAACAAAGAACAAAGAACAACCCAGCACGGGAAACAGGCCCTTCGGCCCAACAAGCCCGCGCCGCCGCATCACCCTACACCTATTCTACCCTGCGTATCTACAAATAGAACCCCTGGGGCGGTGGTGTTTGATTTGTAATGAAACTGGGGCTGAGGGGGGGGCGGGGGTTGATTCTGTAATGGGGCAGTGGGTTGGGTTTGTAATGGGGCGGGGGTTGGGTTTGTAATCGAGCGGGGTTGGGTTTGTAATGGAGCAGGGGGTTTGGGTTTGTAATGGGACGGGGGAGTTGGGTTTGTAAAGGGGAAGGGGAGTTGGGTTTGCAATGGGACAGGGGAGTTGGGTTTGCAATGGGACAGGGGAGTTGGGTTTGCAATGGGACAGGGGAGTTGGGTTTGTAAAGGGGCAGGGGGGTTGGGTTTGTCATGGGGCAGGGGGTTGGGTTTGTAACGAAGCTGTGACTGGGGGATTGAGTTTGTTATACGGCTGAGGGGATTGGGTCTGTAATGGGACTGGGGGGAATTGGGTTTGCGACGGGGCTGAGGGAGTTGGGTTTGTAATAGAGCTGGAGGGGCATTGGGTTTGTAACGGATTTGGGGGCGGGTTGGGTTTGTAACAAGGGTGAACCTCTCTCTCTCTCTCTCTCTCTGTCTCAGGAATTCTCGGAGGATGATTACAATTACATCATGGATGGATGGAAGGAGAAGGTGTCACGTAGCGCAGACGGTGACCAGCGCTGGGGTCTGTTTGTGGCCGAGAAGCCCAGGGAGTGCGGAACGCCATGCCGTCCCGAGACATCCCCGGGATCAAAGCTGATAGCAGGAAACCCGGAGACGGAATGACGGAACTCCCACTGCCTTTTGGATCTGCACGAACTCTACCAGCACTGACTGGGCCGAACGGCCTCCTGCTGCTGTCCGAGGGGCTTTGGATTGTGGGATTTTTTTTAATGGATAATTTTAGAGTTTCTCCATTGGAGAATTAAACGTGTATTGCTAATCAACGGGAAATCCATCCCGCTGCCTCGATGTGTGTGTGTGTGTGTGTGTGTGTGTGAGACAGACCCCAAAAATCCACCCTATCCTTGTCCAGGCAAAGCAAGAGTGACAGAGGTTGAGGGGTGACCTGACAGAAGGCCACAAGATTCTGACGGACAGAGTGGATAGTCAGAAGCTTTTTCCCAGGGCGGAAGAGTCAATTACTAGGGGGGCACAGGTTTAAGGTGTGAGGGGCAAGGATTTGATTTGATTTATTATTGTCACATGTATTGGGATACAGTGAAAAGTATTGTTTCTTGCGCGCTAAACAGACAAACCATACCGTTCATAGAGAAGGAAAGGAGAGGGTGCAGAATGTAGTGTTGCAGTCACAGCGAGGGTGTAGAGAAAGATCAACTTATTGCGAGGTAGGTCCATTCAAAAGTCTGACAGCAGCAGGGAAGAAGCTGTTCTTGAGTCGGTCGGTACGGGACCTCAGACTTTTGTATCTTTTTCCCGATGGGAGAAGGTGGAAGAGAGAACGTCCGGGGTGCGTGGGGGGGGGTCCTTGATTATGCCGGCTGCTTTTCCCCGAGGCAGCGGGAAGTGTAGATAAAGTGAATGGATGGGAGGCTGGTTTGCATGATGGATTGGGCTACATTCACGACACTTTTGTAGTTCCTTGTGGTCTTGGGCAGAGCAGGAGCCCAGACCAAGCTGTGATACAACCAGAAAGAATGCTTTCTATGGGGCATCTGTAAAAGTTGTATGAGGAGATGTACGAGGCAGATTTTTTACACAGAGGGTGGTGGGTGCCTGGAACTCGCTGCCGGGGGAGGGAGTGGAAGCGGATACGATAGTGAGTTTTAAGGGGCGTCTGGACAAATCCATGAATAGGATGGGAATAGAGGGATACGGTCCCCGGAAGGGTAGGGGGTTTTAGTTCAGTCGGGGCAGCATGGTCGGTGCAGGAGGGGCTGAAGGGCCTGTTCCTGTGCTGGAATTTTCTTTGTTCTTTGACAGACTCACTCCTAAACATCTCACCTAATCACCCAGCCTGTCAACAATCGAATTACACACACCACATCATCCTGCATTCATCTAGCAACTTTGACTCAGTCAATCATCACCAATATCTTCACAGGGGATGCAGTGGTGGCTGCAGGAGGTTACAGAGATAGGGAGGGGGGTGTAGGGGCTGCAGGAGGTTACAGAGATAGGGAGGGGGGTGTAGGGGCTGGAGGAGGTTACAGAGATAGGGAGGGGGGTGTAGGGGCTGGAGGAGGTTACAGAGATAGGGAGGGGGTGTAGGGGCTGCAGGAGGTTACAGAGATAGGGAGGGGGGTGTAGGGGGCTGGAGGAGGTTACAGAGATAGGGAGGGGGGTGTAGGGGCTGGAGGAGGTTACAGAGATAGGGAGGGGGGTGTAGGGGCTGCAGGAGGTTACAGAGATAGGGAGGGGGGTGTGGGGCTGGAGGAGGTTACAGAGATAGGGAGGGGGTGTAGGGGCTGGAGGAGGTTACAGAGATAGGGAGGGGGGTGTAGGGGCTGGAGGAGGTTACAGAGATAGGGAGGGGGGTGTAGGGGCTGGAGGAGGTTACAGAGATAGGGAGGGGGTGTAGGGGCTGGAGGAGGTTATAGGGATACCCTTTTCTCTTGCAGTATGAACTATTGTGAGAGATTGAACATTGGTGTTTTTCCTGATGAGTGCAGGATTAAAAGCTTCGAAGGTAAGATGGTCATTCAGTGATTGGCTGATGGAGAGCGATGAACATTATCTAGTCTCCTCCTGATTGGCCAGTTGATGGTCCAGTCACAGTGCCCCGAATGCACAGCAGAGGTCAGCACTGAGCCACACATTGGAGGAACTCTGAGAAACTGCAGGGGGAGCTTGAGTTACACTGAGTAGACTCACACTCATTGTATCAAACTCACCCAATCTGTGAGAGGAGGGGGAGACCCTGTACCCCAGTGAGAGTCAGCACCTTCAGGAGAGGAGGGGGGACCCTGTACCCCAGTGAGAGTCAGCACCTTCGGGAGAGGAGGGGGACCCTGTACCCCAGTGAGAGTCAGCACCTTCGGGAGAGGAGGGGGGAACCCTGTACCCCAGTGAGAGTCAGCACCTTCGGGAGAGGAGGGGGGGACCCTGTACCCCAGTGAGAGTCAGCACCTTCGGGAGAGGAGGGGGGGACCCTGTACCCCAGTGAGAGTCAGCACCTTCGGGAGAGGAGGGGGGACCCCGTACCCCAGTGAGAGTCAGCACCTTCGGGAGAGGAGGGGGACCCCGTACCCCAGTGAGAGTCAGCACCTTCGGGAGAGGAGGGGGGGACCCTGTACAGTGAGAGTCAGCACCTTCGGGAGAGGAGGGAGAGACCCTGTACCCCAGTGAGAGTCAGCACCTTCGGGAGAGGAGGGAGAGACCCTGTACCCCAGTGAGAGTCAGCACCTTCGGGAGAGGAGGGAGAGACCCTGTACCCCAGTGAGAGTCAGCACCTTCGGGAGAGGGGGGGGGGGCCCTGTACCCCAGTGAGAGTCAATACCTTCGGGTGAGGAGGGGGAACCCTGTACCCCAGTGAGAGTCAGCACCTTCGGGAGAGGAGCGGGGGGACCCTGTACCCCAGTGACTGATCATCCAACTCAATAGCCTCATCCTGCTTTCTCCCCATAACCTTTGATCCCGTTCACCCCAAGTGCTATATCCAGCTGCCTCTTGAATACATTCAATGTTTCGGCATCAACTACTTCCTGTGGGAATGAATTCCACAGGCTCACCGGGTGAAGAAATGTCTCCTCATCTCCGTCCTAAATGGTCTACCCCGCATCCTCAGACTGTGACCCCCTGGTTCTGGACTCCCCCCACCAAGGGGGACATCCTCCCTGCATCTACCCTGTCTTGTCCTGTTAGAATTTTATAAATCTCTATGAGATTCCCCCCTCTCATTCGTCTGAACTCTAGTGAAAACAATCCTAACCTAGCCAATCTCTCCACATACATCAGTCCCGCCATCCCCGGAATCAGCCTGGTAAACCTTTGTGAAGGGTTCGGGATAGAGACTCTTTCAGGGCAGTTGGATATACTTAGGGATTGAGGGAGGTGGGGTCTGGCATGACGGTTAGCACTGCTGCCTCTCAGTGCCGTTGTCCCAAGTTCAATTCCCGTCTTGTGTCACTGTCTGTGTGGAGTCTGCACGTTCTCCCCGTATCTGCGTGGGTTTCCTCTGGGTGGCCCGGTTTCCTCCCACAGTCCGAAAGATGTGTAGGTTAGGTGGATTGGCCATGCTAAATTGTTCCTTAGTGTCCAAAGATGTGCAGATTAGGTGGATTGGCCGTGCTAAATTGTTCCTTAGTGTCCAAAGATGTGCAGGTTAGGTGGATTGGCCATGCTAAGTTGTTCCTTAGTATCCAAAGATGTGCAGATTAGGTGGATTGGCCATGCTAAATTGCCCCTTAGTATCCAAAGATGTGCAGGTTAGGTGGATTGGCCATGCTAAATTGTTCCTTAGTATCCAAAGATGTGCAGATTAGGTGGATTGGCCATGCTAAATTGTTCCTTAGTATCCAAAGATGTGCAGGTTAGGTGGATTGGCCATGCTAAGTTGTTCCTTAGTATCCAAAGATGTGCAGGTTAGGTGGATTGGCCATGCTAAATTGTTCCTTAGTATCCAAAGATGTGCAGATTAGGTGGATTGGCCATGCTAAGTTGTTCCTTAGTATCCAAAGATGTGCAGGTTAGGTGGATTGGCCATGCTAAATTGTTCCTTAGTATCCAAAGATGTGCAGATTAGGTGGATTGGCCATGCTAAATTGTTCCTTAGTATCCAAAGATGTGCAGGTTAGGTGGATTGGCCATGCTAAATTGTTCCTTAGTATCCAAAGATGTGCAGATTAGGTGGATTGGCCATGCTAAATTGTTCCTTAGTATCCAAAGATGTGCAGGTTAGGTGGATTGGCCATGCTAAATTGTCCCTTAGTGTCCAAAGATGTGCAGGTTAGGTGGATTGGCCATGCTACGTTGCCCCTTAGTGTTAGGGGGATTAGTAGGGTAAATATGTGGGGTTATGAGAATAGGGCCTGGGTGGGATTGTGGTTGGTACAGACTCGATGGGCCAAATGGCCTCCCTCTGCACTGAAGGGATTCTATGATTGATGTGGAGTTTGTGGGATATTTGATGTGCTTGGGTCTCGTTCCTGTGGGCAGGAGTCTCGTGTTTGGTGTACGGGGCTACCCTTCGTGAAGCCGGTGTGTAATCCCAGATTCCCCACAATCTGATAGATTCGCCAGCCGAGACAGAGATAATTTAAACCGACATTCTAAATAGGGCAGCTCACATGAAAGCTTTGATATCTATTACTGGCCCATGGCTTGTCATTAGAGAACGGTTTGTAATCCTGCCCTGATCACCGCCGTCAAAGATCAGAGAATCCCTACAGTGCACAGGAGGCCATTCGGCTCATCAATTCCACACTGACTCGCTGACAGAGCATGTTACTCAGTTGCACTCCCTGCCCGATCTCATAACACGACTCATTTACCCTGGCCGATCCACCTAACCCGCACATCTTTGGACACTAAGGGGCAATTTAGCATGGCCAATCCACCCTAACCTGCACATCTTTGGACTGTGGGAGGAAACCAGAGCACCCGGAGGAAACCCACCCAGACATGGGGAGAACATGCAGACTCTGCACAGTCAGTGACCTGAGGTCAAGTTTTTTTCAATTCCCCGACAATACTCCTTCCCTCTCCCTGAACTTTCCCCAAACTACGCGCTGCACTGTCAGAGAATCAAAGAACAGATAAACAGCACAGCACAGGAAGAGGCCCTTCGGCCCACCAAGCCTGCTCCGATCACTTTGTCCTATCAAGATAACCGGTTGTACCCCTCTATTCCCCGCCTGTTCATGTATCTGTCCAGATAAGTCTTAAATGTGTCTAACGTATCTGTCTGAATCACTTCACTTGGCAGTGCCTTCCAGGCCCCCACCACCCTCTGTGTAAAAACCTCCCCCTGCACATCTCTACTCAACATTTCCCCCCCCCCCTTATCTTGAACTTGTGCCCCCTTGTAATTGTCATTTCTGCCCTGGGAAAAAAGCTTCCAACTCTTCACCCTATCCCTATACCCCTCCTAATTTTATAAACCTCTATCAGGTCGCCCCTCAGCCTCTGTCTTTCCAGTGAGAACAAACCGAGTTTCTCCAACCTCTCCTCGTGGCTAATGCCCTCCATACCAGGCAACATCCTGGTAAACCTCTTCTGTACCTTCTCCAAAGAACAAAGAACAAAAACAGCCCGGGAAACAGGCCCTTCGGCCCAATGAGCCCGCGCCGCCATTTTAACACTACCAGTACCCCACCGCCCCCCCCCGACCCATGACCTTTATCTAATGTCTTATGGCCATCCACATTGACGGAAACTCATTTAGGGACAATTTATTACCTCCAATCAGCCTAATAGCACATCTTTGGGGTGTGGGAGGAAACCGGAGCACCCGGAGAAAACCCACGCAAGCACGGGGAGAATGCGCAAACTCCCACAGACACCGGCCCAAATCCATGTGTCTGCACAGCGAACAGTGATAGTCACTGAGCTGTCGTCTTGCCCAGCATCTGGTCCAGTTTAAGCACGCACTAACGACATGAAGCACTCGGCCAATCTCAAACAATCAAGAGCAGCCCAAGTACGACCCATTGCGTGTATGCCCCTTGTTGGACAACCTCCATATCCGTCTGATAGTGTGGTGACCAGAGTTGGACACAGTATTGAAAATGTAAAACCAACGTTTTATACACCTGTAACATATAATTTGTCATCTTTTATACTCGATGCCCCAGTCGATGAAGACAAACATGCCGCATGCTTTCTTCACCACCTTTTCCACCTGTGCTGTCACGTTTAAGGATCTGTGGACCTGTACTCCCAGATCTCTCTCTGTGTCTCTATGCTCCTGATGGTTCTGCCATTTATTTTAGAGTTCCTCCTGAATTAGATCTACCAAAATGCATCACCTCACGTTTGTCCGGATTAAATTCCATCTGCCATTTCTCCCCCCAATTTTCCAGCCTCTCTCTATCCCGCTGTATTCTCTCTCAATCTTCATCACAACACGCAACTCCACCACTCTGAGTACCATCCACAAATCTTGCTCATCAAATCAGCTACATTTTCTTCCAAGTCATTTATATATATTACAAACAGCAGACACCCTGGCACTGATCCCTGCGGAACACCACTAGTTACAGACACCCATTCAGAAAAAGACCCTTGAACCGTGACTGTCTGGCTCCTGTGGTCAAGCCAGTTCTGCACCCATCCAGCTAGTTCACCCTTGATTCCATGAGATTTAATCTTTTGCACTGGCCTAGCATGAGGGACCTTGTCAAATGCTGAGGATGAGTGCTGAGGGAGCACGGCACTGTGGGAGGGTCGGTGCTGAGGGAGCGCCGCACTGTGGGAGGGTTGGTGCCGAGGGAGCGCCGCACTGTGCGAGGGTCGGTGCCGAGGGAGCGCCGCACTGTGTGAGGGTCGGTGCCGAGGGAGCGCCGCACTGTGGGAGGGTCGGTGCTGAGGGAGCGCCGCACTGTGGGAGGGTCGGTGCCGAGGGAGCGCCGCACCGTGGGAGGGTCGGTGCCGAGGGAGCGCCGCACCGTGGGAGGGTCGGTGCCGAGGGAGCGCCGCACTGTGGGAGGGTCGGTGCTGAGGGAGCGCCACACTGTGCGAGGGTCGGTGCCGAGGGAGCGCCGCACTGTGGGAGGGTCGGTGCCGAGGGAGCGCCGCACTGTGGGAGGGTCGGTGCCGAGGGAGCGCCGCACTGTGCGAGGGTCGGTGCCGAGGGAGCGCCGCACTGTGCGAGGGTCGGTGCTGAGGGAGCGCCGCACTGCGCGAGGGTCGGTGCTGAGGGAGCGCTGCACTGTGCAAGGGTCGGTGCTGAGGGAGCGCCGCACTGTGCGAGGGTCGGTGCTGAGGGAGCGCCGCACTGTGCGAGGGTCGGTGCTGAGGGATGCCACACGCGGAGGGCTGGGAGGGCCGGTGGGCGGGTTTTGAGAATCTGTCAGATTTTGTTGTTGTATTGAGGTGCAGTCAGTCTATGGCATTAGTCCTGCGATCTTACAGATTAGACTCATACACAAGGTTTTGTTTCGAACTCCGGGCCCCCTGTGTCTGGGGTGTGGCTGGAGAAGGCTGTCTGAAGTCCTTTGATGATCTGAAGTGAATTGAAAGGCTGGTGATTGTTAGGCTTGGGTTTAATCCTGGTATTTAGTGTTGACACAAGGGGCAATTTACTCAGATCGTGGGAAGCGACCCTCCCAGTCCTGGAAATGACCCCTCTAATCGGAGTGGTAATTAATCCATTTAATCAACTTCCAATTAGTGCAGAAAAGGTTTCCGGAGACCTGAGGACTCAACCATGTGCACACTGCTATTTTTAATATCAGCGCGTCGCTGGCTGGTCCAGTGTTTATTACCCATCCCTAATTGCCCCTTGAGAAGTTGGTGGGTGAGCTGCCATCTTGAACCCACAGCAGTCCCCGTGTGGTGTAGGTACACCCACAGTGCTGTTAGGGAGGGAGTTCTGGGAATTTGACCCCAGCCACAGTGAAGGAACGGCCGATATATTTCCCAGTCGGGATGGTGAGTGGCTCAGAGGGGGAACTTGCAGGTGGTGGTGGTGTTCCCCATGTGTCTGCTGCCCCTTGTCCTTCTAGATGGTAGAGGTGGTGGGTTTGGAAGGTGCTGTGGAAGGAGCCTTGGTGAGTCGCTGCGGGGCATCTTGTAGATGGTACACACGACTGTCACTGTGCGTCGGTGGTGGAGGGGGTGAGTGTTTGTGGTTAGTGTGTCGATCGAGCGGAGCTGCTTTGTCCTGGATGGTGTCGAGCTTCTCGAGTGTTGTTGGAGCCGCACCCATCCAGGCAAGCGGGGAGAATTCCATCACACTCCTGACTTGTGCCTTGTAGATGGTGGATAGGATTTGGGGAGTCAGGAGGTGAGTTACTCTCCGCAGGATTCCCAGCCTCTGACCTGCTCTGGGAGCCACAGTATTTATATGGCTGGGTCCAGCTCAGTTTCTGGTCAATGATAACCCCCAGGATGTTGATAGTGGGGGGATTCAGTAATGGTAACCCCCAGGATGTTGATAGTGGGGGGACTCAGTAATGGTAACCCCCAGGATGTTGATAGTTGGGAGGGGGGGGGGGGTTCAGTGATGTTAACCCCAAGATGTTGATTGTGGGGGGATTCAATGATCATAACCCCCAGGTTGATACTGGGGGGGGGGCGATTCAGTGATGATGACCTTCAGGATGTTGGTAGTGGGGGAGATTCAGCGATGGAAATACCATTGAATGTCAAGAGTTGACCCAAAAGAAACTTTTAAAAGGAGAAATTTGGAGGGCTGTGGGGGCAAACAGTGGGTGGAGTTGGGGGCAGTGGGGGGCAGGGGTGTAATTGGATAGAACTTCCAAGGAGTTGGCATGAGATGGGTGGGCCAAATGGCCTCCTGCAGTGTGAGCTGCTGACGAGATGGAGAATGAGACGTGTGCGGTTCCATGCCAGACTTGGAAAATCAGTCCCACACGAGACCTCTCCAACCCCAGCCGCTCCGACAAGGGTTCTGCGTGGCACTGATGGGCAGTGGCCTACATGACACTGCCCTGCCTTTGCATAGCGCCTGACATGTCCTTAACGGCGGCCAACGAGACAGCCGGCCAGAGGCAGGGGCCGCGAGACGCCGGGACAGACGTACACACTCGCGGCCTGAAAGGAGGGTGGTGGTTGAGATGGCAGCGGGCGTGAAGGGGTTAACTCCGCATTGCCTCACAGTACAGCAGACTGAGCTAATTTACTGCAATTAACTGTACACTTCCTCAGTAATTTTCCTCCACATCAGTCGCAGGCTGGCTGCGTGGGAACTGAGGGTTACAAACAAGCTAACCTCAAATTCCCAATTCCTTTACTCTGTCTCTCATTTCTCTACTCAATTCAACCCCATCCCCCAGACTTCTAACTTTAACAAAGAGATCACTTCGAACTCAGAACTCTTCAATACTTCCGACAAAAATAGCAGCATCGTTGAGGCGACAATTCTTTAAGTTAACTAGCTTTGGACTATTTAAATCAGCCCATTGACTGCACTCAATCTTGTCGGGGTACGGGTCCCAAACACACACTGACTCTCACTGGGGTACGGGTCCCACACACACACTGACTCTCACTGGGGTACGGGTCCCACACACACACTGACTCTCACTGGGGTACGGGTCCCACACACACACACTGACTCTCACTGGGGTACGGGTCCCACACACACACTGACTCTCACTGGGGTACGGGTCCCTCACACACACTGACGTACGGGTCCCACACACACACTGACTCTCACTGGGGTACGGGTCCCACACACACACACTGACTCTCACTGGGGTACGGGTCCCACACACACACTGACTCTCACTGGGGTACGGGCCCCACACACATTGACTCTCACTGGGGTACGGGTCCCACACACACTGACTCTCACTGGGGTATGGGTCCCACACACACTGACTCTCACTGGGGTACGGGCCCCACACACACTGTTCAATTGGGAATGTAGCGGGAGCTTTACTCTGTATCTAACCCCGTGCTGTCCCTGTCCTGGGAGTGTTTGATGGGGGACAGTGTAGAGGGAGCTTTACTCTGTACCTAACCCCATGCTGTACCTGTCCTGGGAGTGTTTGATGGGGACAGTGTAGAGGGAGCTTTATTCTGTATCTAACCCCATGCTGTACCTGTCCTGGGAGTGTTTGATGGGGGACAGTGTAGGGGGAGCTGTGATCCACTTTTTGGATTGCTCTGGGCTCTGCTTGCTCTGGGGGAGACGTGGGGGGTTGTTTTTTTGTCCTGACATTACTTGCAACGTGTGCCTGGGGCGATACAGGAACTGGCTGAACTGTAGCAGATGTTAGTGGGTACATGGACTGCAGTTTAGATTGTTCGCAGAGTTCGCTGTGAGGTAGAGACGGGGAACAGGGGCTCCCCTTATTGCAGCTGATCTGAATTAGACAACGGGAGAATCGAGGCTGATTGGACAGCCGTCCGAAAATTCAAACACTCTCACACACGCTCTCTCTCAGAAACACGCTCTCTCTCACACACTGCCTCTCTCTCACACACACTGCCTCTCTCACACACTGCCTCTCTCTCTCACACACTGCCTCTCTCACACACTGCCTCTCTCTCACACACTGCCTCTCACACACTGCCTCTCTCTCACACACTGCCTCTCTCTCACACACACTGCCTCTCTCTCACACACACTGCCTCTCTCACACACACACTGCCTCTCTCACACACTGCCTCTCTCACACACTGCCTCTCTCTCTCACACACTGCCTCTCTCTCACACACTGCCTCTCTCTCACACACTGCCTCTCACACACTGCCTCTCGCTCACACACTGCCTCTCACACACTGCCTCTCTCTCACACACTGCCTCTCTCACACACTGCCTCTCTCACACACTGCCTCTCTCTCACACACACTGCCTCTCTCTCACACACACTGCCTCTCTCTCTCACACACTGCCTCTCTCACACACTGCCTCTCTCACACACACACACTTCTCACACATATACAGACACTCCCTCTCTCTCACACGCACTCTCTCTCACACACGTGCACTCTCTGTCTCGCGCACTGGCTCTCTCGCGCACACACGCACTGTCTCTCCCTCGCACACATGCGCACTCACATTGTAGATGTGCAGGGCAGATGGAATCTGAATGACAGAGAGAGATACAGTGTTTAGCACTGCTGCCTCACAGCACCAGGGACCCGGGTTTGATTCCCAGCTTGGGTCACCGTCTGTGCGGAGTTTGCACGTTCTCCCCATGTCTACGTGGGTTTCCTCTGGGTCCTCCCACAGTCCAAAGATGTGCTGGTTAGTTGGATTGGCCATGCTAAATTGCCCCTTAGTGTCAGGGGGACTAACTAGGATAAATGCATAGACTTATGGGGAGAGGGACTGGGAGGGATTGTTGTTGCTGCAGACTCGATGGCCCGAATGGCCTCCATCTGCACTGTTGAGATTCTATGACAGAGAGAGAGAAAATGAGATAGGGAGAGAGAGAGAGGAAAATAATTTAAAGTTTTTTTTATTATTGTCACAATCCAGGTTACATTAACACTGCAATGAAGTTACTGTGAAAATCCCCTAGTCGCCACACTCTGGCACCTGTTCAGGTACACTGAGAGGGGAATTAGCACGGCCAATCCATCTAACCAGCCTCGCTGGCTGGTCCAGCATTTATTGCCTGCCCCTAGTTGCCCCTTGGAGGGGCAGTTGAGAGTCAACCACATTGCTGTGTCTCTGGAGTCACATGTAGGCCAGACCGGGGTAAGGACGGCAGATTTCCTTCCCTAAAGGGAACCGGATGGGTTTTTCCCACAATGGGTCATCAGTAGATTCTTAATCCCAGATACTTTGTATTGAATTCAAATTCCACCATCTGCCGTGGGCGGGATTCGAACCCGGGGTCCCCCAGAACGTTAGCTGAGCTTCTGGATTAATAGTCTAGCGATAATATCACTTGGCCTCCAAATCTGACAGAGAGGGGGACAGAGAGAGAGATCCGAACTTAATAAAGGTACGCACACATAGTGTGCAGAGAGTGTGGGCGGGATTCGAACACACTCCGAGCACTCTCTGAGTAACTGTAGCTCGATGAGTTTCAGTAAGTACAGCAAAGAGAGAGAATCCGGGGATAACCAGACAATGACTAGGCAATGCCTGACAGCTTGTAATATCCCATCGCTACCCTCTCATCAGCGACTGTGTCCATGTATCATTACACATCAGTCAGATCAGAAAGATTTGGCGGCAAGTTAATATTTGCCTATGATTCTGTCGTAGGCTGGCTGAAGTCTGAGAATATTTCTGGCTGGGGCACTCTGTTCTTTTCAAATGACAGCATCATCTGTCAAGGGAACACATTCCGAGCCCCGGCACACATCTGAGAGAGAATGCCGTGGGATTCATAACACCAAGAGTGATAATCCGAATGTTATTCGTAAAGAAAAGCTCTCAAACAGTTACACAGTGAGAGATCCTTACCCTGCTGAATAAACAGTGACTCTGTACAGTTACACAGTGAGCGATCCTTACCCTGCTGAATAAACAGTGACTCTGTACAGTTACACAGTGAGTGATTGTTACCCTGCTGAATAAACAGTGACTCTGTACAGTTACACAGTGAGTGATCCTTACCCTGCTGAATAAACAGTGTCTCTGTAGTTACACAGTGTGTGATCTTTATCTCTCTCTCTCTCCCTTTGTCTCTCTCTCTCTTCCGCTCTCTCTTTATCTCCATCTCTCTCTCTCTCATTCTGTCTGTCTTTCTCTCTCCTTCTCTTTCTCTCTCACTCCCTGTCTCTCTCTGACTGTCTCTCTTTTTGTTGTCTTTGTGTGTGTCTCTCTCTCTCCTTCTCTCCCTTTCTTTGTTTCACTGTCTCTCTCTCCCCCTCTTTCTGCCTCTCTCTCACTCGCTGTCTTTGTCTCTCTCTTTCTCTCTCTGTGTCTCTCTCTCCCCCGTCTCTCTCTCTCTTCTCTCTCTCTCCTGCTCCTTCTCTGTGTCACTCTCTCTCTCCCTCTCTCACTGTGCGTGTGTGTGTGTGTACGTCTCTCTCTCTCACTCTCTGTCCTTCTGTGTGTGTGTGTGTGTCTGTGTGTGTGTGTGTGTCTCTCTCTGTCCCTGAGTGTGCGTCCCCCTCTCTCTCTGTCCCTCTGTGTGTGTGTGTGTGTCTCTCTCTCTCTCTCTGTCTGTCCTCTGTGTGTGTGTGTCTCTCTCTCTGTCCGTCCTCTGTGTGTGTGTGTCTCTCTCTCTCTCTGTCTGTCCTGTGTGTGTGTGTGTGTCTCTCTCTCTCTGTCTGTCCTCTGTGTGTGTGTCTCTCTCTCTCTCTGTCCCTGTGTGTGTGTGTCTCTCTCTCTGTCTGTCCTCTGTGCGTGTGTGTCTCTCTCTCTGTCTGTCCTCTGTGTGTGTGTCTCTCTCTCTCTCTGTCCCTGTGTGTGTGTGTCTCTCTCTCTCTGTCCCTGTGTGTGTGTGTCTCTCTCTCTCTGTCACTCTCTCTCTGTCCTCTGAGTGTGTGTGTCTCTCTCTGTCTCTCTGTGTGTATCTCTCTCTCTCTCTCTGTCCCTCTGTGTGTGTGTGTCTCTCTCTCTCTGTCTCTCTCTCACTCTCTCTCTGTCCCTCTGAGTGTGTGTCTCTCTCGCTCTCTCTCATGCTCCTCCCAGTCTGAGTTGTGTGGATGTGGACGGTGAGGGGGGGAGTTGGGCGGAGAGAGAGTGGAGTTCTCTGCAGGGAGCGATCTTGGAAGCTGCAGTTAGTCGGGAGTTTGCGAGCAGAAAGAGAGGGATGTTGCTGCTGCTTCTGTCGGTGCTGAGCCTGCCGCCCGGCGCTGCCGCCCTGAAACCGGTGCCGGTCGGTGCCGTATGCAGCGCGGAGGCTTGTTACAGCGCCCACCTGCAGCGCAAGTCCTTCACCGAGGCGTGGCGGGCGTGCCGGGACCGCGGGGGCAACCTGGCCAGCATCAAGAAGAGGCGCGAGGCGGACCTGGTGGAAGAGTTGCTGGAGGGGATGTCGGTGAGGGAGGAGCAGGGGGAGCTCAAACTCTGGCTGGGTCTCCAGCGCCAACCCCGTCAGTGCTCGCCGCACAAGGCCCTGCGCGGTTTCACTTGGATGACGGGCGACCAGGACACGTGGTACACCAACTGGCTGCGGGAGGAGCTGCCCGCTTCCTGCCCGGCTGCCCGCTGCGTGGTGCTGAGCTACGGCGTCGGCGACGCTGCTCGCAGCGCCAATTTCAAGTGGCTGGACGGCTCCTGCCTGCTGGCCGTGGACGGCTACCTCTGCCGCTACTCCTACCGGGGCATGTGCCGGCGCATCGAGCTGGGCCCCGGCGCCCTCCCGCCCGCCACCTACGACACGCCCTTCGGGGTCACCTCCGCCCTCCTGCGCCACGTCCCCTTCGGCTCGGTGGCGGCCCTGCCCTGCGGGGGGCCCCGGGGGGGCGGGCAGTCGCTGCTGTGCATGGCCCGGGAGGGGGGGCTGGTGGGCTGGTCGCGGGACCCCCCCTACTGCCCGGAGGAGGAGGAGGAGGAGGAGGAGGAGGAGGCGCCACACCCCCCTCCCCACCCCCGCAGCTGGTGCGGGACGGCCAACGGGGGCTGCCAGCACACCTGCCTGGACGAGGGGGCCTACTACCACTGCCTGTGCGAGGAAGGGTACCAGCTGGGGGAGGACGGGCGCTCCTGCGCGCCCCTGGACGCCTGCGCCGGAGCCCCCTGCCAGTTCTTCTGCGCCAAAGGCCCAGCCGGCTTTGCCTGCAGCTGTCCGGGGGGCTACCGGCTGGCCGAAGATGGACACCGCTGCCTGGACGTGGACGAGTGCGCCCTGGGGCCCTGCGAGCAGGACTGCGTCAACACCCCGGGCTCCTACTTCTGCCGCTGCCACCCGGGGTACCAGCTGGAGGGAGGGCAGTGCAGGGACCTGGACGAGTGCCTGACCACCCCCTGCGGCCAGCTGTGCGCCAACACCGAGGGGTCCTACCAGTGCTACTGCGAGGTGGGATTCACCCTGGCGGAGGGCGGGGGCGGGGGCTGCACGGACGTGGACGAGTGCCAGTACCTGGGCACCTGCCAGCAGATGTGCGTGAACTACCTGGGCCACTACCAGTGCCACTGCGAGGAGGGCTACTCGCTGGAACCCGATGGCTTCTCCTGCCGACCTCACCACCCCCACCACCACCCGCCGTCGCTACCCTGGAGCCGGGACACCCCCTCGCCCGAGGGGGGCTGGGACACCACGGCCCGGCCGGTGGGGGAGAGCGAGACGGAGACGGCGCTGCGAGCGGGGGGCACGAGCCCCGCGCCCAGGGCGCCCAAAAGGGCCCCGGTCCCCGCGTGGACGCCAGCCCCCGAGAGGGCGCCAGTTCCCGGAAGGACGCCAACCCGGAGCCCCCCGACGGAGACGGAGGTTCCGGAGACCACCGCCACGACGCCAGGACCATCCTCGCCCCTCACCACTCCCCACCGGGGGGCCGGCGGGGGTCACACCGATCCGGAGAGGAGGGAGCCGACGCCCACCGCCCACCCCCAGGAGAGGGGTGGGCCGGTCGAGCCCAGCGAGGGGGGTCCGGAGGAACCGGCCTGGAGGTCGCTGGACTTCCCGGAGAGAGAGGCGGCGGCGCCACCCGTCGCCACCACCGGGGCCACCAGTCCGGCCTCGGACGCCGTAACCGCGGAGACGGCCGCCACGGACCTGCGCCCCGTCACCGAGTCCGCCCTCGAGGCTTCGGGAGCCCCCGACGCCCACCGCGAATACCGGAAACGCCGGGATGACCGCTGGCTACTTATCGCCCTCCTGGTGCCCATCTGCGTCTTTGTGGTGGTGATGTTGGCTCTGGTCATTGTCTACTGCACTCGCTGCGCCTGCAGCAACTCTCGCCGCGCCACCCACTGTTACCGCTGGGTCCACAAGTCCACCAAGAGCCCAGCGCCCGCGTCCCACACGGGCAACATGAACTCCAGCGTGTGAGTAACGACAGGACAGCGGGGTGGGCTGGGGGAGGGAGGGGGAAGAAACGAGGGAGGCTTGGGGGAGAGAGGGGGCTGGGGGGGGGTAGAAAGCGAGGGGGGCCGGGGGAGGGGGCTGGGGGAGAGAGAGCGAGAGGAGGGCTGGCGGAGAACGCGAGAAGGGCTGGGGAGAGGGCCGGGGGAGACAGCGAGAGGGGCTGGGGGGAGGTGGGGAGAGAGGAGGGCTGGGGGAGAGAGCGAGAAGAGAGCTGGGTGAGGGGGCTGGGGGAGAGAGTGAGGGGGGGCTGGGGAGGGGAGAGAGAGAGAGAGAGAGAGAGAGAGTGAGAGAGGGGAGGGCTGGGGGAGAGAGAGAGGGGAGGGCTGCGGGAAAG